>NW_027596704.1:30000-45000 GCF_964194155.1 Cetorhinus maximus
TGTGTGTGTGTGTGTGTGGATGGGAGGCTGTGTATGTGTGTGTGTGTGTGTGGATTTGGGGCTGTGTATGTTTGTGGATGGGGGTCTCTGTGTGTGTTTGTGTGTGAATGGGGGTCTCTGTCTGTGTGTCTGTGGATTGGGGGCTGTGTGTGTGTGTCTGTGTGGATGGGGGGCTGTGTGTTTCTGTCGGGATGGGGGCTGTGTGTGTGTGTCTGTGGATAGGGGGCTATTTGTGTCTGTGTGTGTTTTGATGGAGGACTGTGTGTGTGTGTGGATGGGGGGCTCTGTGTGTGTGTGTGCGTGTGTGTGTGGATGGGGGGCTGTGTGTGTGTGAGTGGATTGGGGCCTGTGTATGTGTGTGTGGATGGGGGGCTGTCTGTGTGTGTGTGTGTGTGGATGAGGGGCTATGTGTGTGTGTGGATGGGGGGCTGTGTGTGTGTGTGTGGATGGGGGGCTGTGTGTGTGTGTGTGTGTGCGTGTGTGTGGATGAATGGGCTGTGTGTGTGTGTGTGTCTGTGTGTGTGTGTGTGGATGGGGGGCTGTGTGTGTGTGTGGATGGGGGCTGCGTGTGTTTGTGGATGGGGGACTAAGTTTGTGTGTGTGTGGATGGGGGGCTGTGTGTGTGTGTCTGTGGATAGGGGGCTGTGTGTGTGTGTGTGTGTGGATAGGGGGTTGTGTGTGTGTGTGTGTGGATGGCAGGCTGTGTGTGTGTGTGTGGATGGGGGGCTGTGTGTGTGTGGATGGGGGCCTGTGTGTGTGTGTTTGGATGAAGGGCCCTGTGTGTGTGTGTGTGTGTGTGGATGAGGGGCGATGTGTGTGCATGGATTGGGGCCTGTGTTTGTGTGTGTGGATTGGGACCTGTGTATGTGTGTGTGGATGGGGGGCTGTGTGTGTGTGTGGATGGGGGGCTGTGTGTGTGTGTGTGGATGGGGGGCTGTGTGTGTGTGTGGATAGGGGACTGTGTGTGTGTGTGTCGATAGGGGGCTGTGTGTCTGTGTGTGTGTGTGTGTGTGTGTGTGCATAGGGGGCTATTTGTGTGTGTGTGTGTGGATAGGGGGCTGTGTGTGTGTGCGAGTGTGTGGATAGGGTGCTGTGTGTGTGTGGATAGGGGTCTGTGTGTGTGTTTGCGTGTGTGTGTGCATAGGGGGCTATTTGTGTGTGTGTGTGTATGGATAGGGGGCTGTGTGTGTGTGTGTGTGGATGGGGGGCTGTGTGTGTGTGTGTGTGTGTGTGTGTGTATAGGAGGCTATTTGTGTGTGTGTGTGTGGATAGGGGGCTGTGTGTGTGTGTATGTGGATGGGGGGTTGTGTGTGTGGATGGGGGGCTCTGTGTGTGTGTGTGGATGGGGGGCTGTGTGTGTGTGTGGATAGGGGGCTGTGTGTGTGTGTTTGTGTGTGTGTGTGGATAGGGGGCTGTGTGTGTGTTTGTGTGTGTGTGTGTGTGGATAGGGGGCTGTGTGTGTGTGTGTGTGTGTGTGTGTGTGTGTGGATAGGGGGCTGTGTGTGTGTGTGTGTGTGTGTGTGGATAGGGCGCTGTGTGTGTGTGTGTGTGTGTGTGTGTGGATAGGGGGCTGTGTGTGTGTGTGTGTGAGTGTGTGTGTGGATGGGAGTCTGTATGTGTGCGTGGATAGGGCGCTCTGTGTGTGTGTGTGTGTGTGTGGATGGGGGGCTGTGTCTGTGTGTGTGTATGGATGGGGTGCTGTGTGTGTGTGTGTGTGTGTGTGGATGGGGGGCTGTGTGTGTGTGTGGATGGGGGGCTGTGTGTGTGTGTGTGGATGGGGTGCTGTGTGTGTGTGGATGTGGGGCTGTGTGTGTGTGTCTGTGGATAGGGAGCTGTGTGTGTGTGTGTGTGGATGGGGGGCTGTGTGTGTGTGTGGATAGCGGGCTTTGTGTGTGTGTGTGGATGAGGGGCTATGTGTGTGTGTGGATTGTGGCCTGTGTCTGTGTGTGTGGATTGGGGCCTGTTTGTGTGTGTGTGTGTGTGGATGGGGGGCTGTGTGTGTGGGTGTGGATGGTGGGCTGAGTGTGTGTGTGGATAGGGGGCTGTGTGTGTGTGTGTGGATAGGCTGATTTGTGTGTGTGTGGATAGGGGGTTGTGTGTGTGTGTGTGGATGGGGGGCTGAGTGTGTGTGTGTGGATGGGGGGCTGAGTGTGTGTGTGGATAGGGGGCTGTGTGTGTGTGTGTGTGGATGGGGGGCTGTGTATCTGTGCGGATTGGGGGGCTGTGTGTGTGTGTGGGGATGGTGGCTGTGTGTGTGTGTGTGTGGGGATGGGGGGCTGTGTGTGTGTGTGTGTGTGTGTGTGTGTGTGGATACGGGGCTGTGTGTGTGCGTGTGGATGGGAGGCTGTGTGTGTGTGTGTGGATGGGGGGCTGTGTGTGTGTGTGTGGATGGGGGGCTGTGTGTGTGTGTGTGTGTGTGTGTGTGGATACGGGGCTGTGTGTGTGTGTGTGTGTGTGTGCATAGGGTGCTGTGTGTGTGTGTGTGTGTGTGTGTGTGGGTAGTGGGCTGTGTGTGTGTGGATAGGGGGCTGTGTGTGTGTGTGTGTGTGTGTGTGTGTGGATACGGGGCTCTGTGTGTGTGTGTGTGTGTGGATAGGAGGCTGCGTGTGTGTGTGTATGTGTGTGTGTGGATAGGGGGACTCTGTGTGTGTGTGTGTGGATAGGAGGCTGTGTGTGCGTGTGTGTGGATTGGGGGCTATATGTGTGTCTGTGTGTGTGCATAGGGGGCTATTTGTGTGTGTGTGTGGATAGGGGGCTGTGTGTGTGTTTGTGTGGATAGGGCGCTGTGTGTGTGTGTGTGCGTGTGGATAGGGGGCTGTGTGTGTGTGTGTGTGTGTGTGTGAGTGAATGGATGGGAGTCTGTGTGTGTGTGTGGATGGGACTCTCTGTGTGTGTGTGGATAGTGGGCTGTGTGTGTGTGTGTGTATGTGGATAGGGGGCTGTGTGTGTGTGTGTGAGTGTGTGTGTGTGTGTGGATCGGGGTCTGTGTGTGTGTATGTGTGTGCGTGTGTGTGGATAGGGGACTGTGTGTGTGTGTGTGTGTGTGTGTGCATAGGGGGCTGTGTGTGTGTGTGTATGTGTGTGGATAGGTCGCTGTGTGTGTTTCTATGTGTGTGTATGGATAGGGTGTTGTGTGTGTGTGTGTGTGGATAGGGGGTTCTGTGTGTGAGTGTGTGTGTGTGTGTGTGTGCATGGGAGTCTGTATGTGTATGTGGATGGGAGTCTGTGTGTGTGTGGATAGGGTGTGTGTGTGTGTGTGTGTGTGTGTGGATGGGGGACTGTGTGTGTGTGTGTGTGTGTGTGTGGATGGAGGGCTGTGTCTGTGTGTATGTGTGGATGGGGTGTTGTGTGTGTGTGTGTGTGTGTGTGGATGGGGAGCTGTGTGTGTGTGTGTGTGTGGATGGGAGGCTGTGTGTGTATGTGGATGCGGGGCTGTGTGTGTGTGTGTGGATAGGGGGCTGTATGTGTGTTTGTGTGTGTGTGTGTGTGGATAGGGGGCAGTCTGGGTGTATGTGTGTGATGTGTGTGTGGATAGGGGGCTGTGTGTGTGTGTGTGTGGATAGGGGCTGTGTGTGTGTGTGTGTGTGTGTGGATGGCGGGCTGCGTGTGTGTGTGGGGATGGGGACTGTGTGTGTGTGGATAGGGGGCTGTGTGTGTGTGTGTGTGGATGGGGGGCTGTGTGTGTGTGGATGGGGGCCTGTGTGTGTGTGTTTGGATGAAGGGCCCTGTGTGTGTGTGTGTGTGGATGAGGGCTATGTGTGTGTATGGATTGGGGCCTGTGTTTGTGTGTGTGGATGGGGGGCTGTGTGTGTGTGTGGATGGGGGGCTGTGTGTGTGTGTGTGTGTGGATGGGGGGCTGTGTGTGTGTGTGGATAGGGGACTGTGTGTGTGTGTGTCGATAGGGGGCTGTGTGTCTGCGTGTGTGTGTGTGTGTGTGCATAAGGGGCTATTTGTGTGTGTGTGTGTGGATAGGGGGCTGTGTGTGTGTGCGTGTGTATGGATAGGGTGCTGTGTGTGTGTGGATAGGCGTCTGTGTGTGTGTTTGCGTGTGTGTGTGCATAGGGGGCTATTTGTGTGTGTGTGTGTGGATAGGGGGCTGTGTGTGTGTGTGTGTGTGGATGGGGGGCTGTGTGTGTGTGTGTGGATGAAGGGCTGTGTGTGTGTGTGTGTGGATGGGGGCCTGTGTGTGTGTGTGTGGATGAAGGGCTGTGTGTGTGTGTGTGTGGATGGGGGGCTGTGTGTGTGTGTGGATGGTGGGCTGTGTGTGTGTGTGTGGATTGGGCCCTGTGTGTGTGTGTGTGTGTGTGGATGGGAGTCTGTGTGTGTGTGTGTGGATAGGGGGCTGTGTGTGTGTGTGTGTGTGGATGGGTGTGTGTGTGTGTGTGTGTGGATGGGGGCTGTGTGTGTGTGTGTGTGGATTGGGGCCTGTGTGTGTGTGTGTGTGTGGATGGGGGGCTGTGTGTGTGTGTCTGTGTGTGTGTGGATAGGGGGCTGTGTGTGTGTGTGTGTGTGTGGATGGGGGGCTGTGTGTGTGTGTGTGGATGGGGGGCTGTGTGTGTGTGTGTGTGTGTGTGGATGAATGGGCTGTGTGTGTGTATGTGTGGATGGCGGGCTGTGTGTGTGTGTGTGTGGATGGGGAGCTGTGTGTGTGTGTGTGTGTGGATAGGGGGCTGTGTGTGTGTGTGTGTGTGTGTGTGTGTGTGGATGGGGGAATGTGTGTGTGTGTGTGTGTGTGTGGATAGGGGGCTGTGTGTGTGTGTGTGGATGGGGGGCTGTGTGTGTGTGTGGATGAGGTGCTGTGTGTGTGTGTGTGTGTGTGTGTGTGTGTGGATGAATGGGCTGTGTGTGTGTGTGTGTGGATAGGAGGCTATGTGTGTGTGTGTGTGGATAGGGGGCTATATGTGCGTCTGTGTGTGTGCATAGGGTGCTATTTGTGTGTGTGTGTGGATAGGGGGCTGTGTGTGTGTGTGTGTGTGGATAGGGGGCTGTGTGTGTGTGTGCATAGGGGGCTATTTGTGTGTGTGTGTGTGGATAGGGGGCTGTGTGTGTGTGTGTGGATAGGGGGCTGTGTGTGTGTATGTGTGTGTTTGCATAGGGGGCTATTTGTGTGTGTGTGTGTGGATGGGGGGCTGTGTGTGTGTGTGTGTGGATGGGGGGCTGTGTGTGTGTGTGGGAATGGGGGCTGTGTGTGTGTGGATAGGGGGCTGTGTGTGTGTGTGTGTGGATGGGGGGCTGTGTGTGTGTGGATGGGGGCCTGTGTGTGTGTGTGTGTGGATAGGGGGCTGTGTGTGTGTGTGTGTGTGTGGATAGGGGGCTGTGTGTGTGTGGATTGGGTCCTGTGAATGTGTGTGTGGGTGGGGGGCTGTCTGTGTGTGTGTGTGTGTGTGGATGAGGGGCTATGTGTGTGTTTGGATTGGGGCCTGTGTGTTTGTGTGTGGATTGGGGTATGTGTGTGTGTGTTTGGATGGGGGGTTGTGTGTGTGTGTGTGTGGATCGGGAGCTGTGTGTGTGTGTGTGTGTGTGGATGGGGGGCTGTGTGTGTGTGTGTGGATGGGGGGCTGTGTGTGTGTGTGTTTGGATGGGGGGCTGTGTGTGTGTGTGGATGGGGGGCTGTGTGCGTGTGTGTGGATGGGGGGCTGTGTGTGTGTGTGTGTGTGGATAGGGGGCTGTGTGTGTGTGTGTGTGTGTGTGTGGATAGGGCGCTGTGTGTGTGTGTGTGTGTGTGTGTGTGGATGGTGGTCTGTGTGTGTGTGTGTGTGTGTGTGTGGATAGGGGGCTGTGTGTGTGTGTGTGTGTGTGTGTGTGTGTGGATAGGGCGCTGTGTGTGTGTGTGTGTGGATGGGGGTGTGTGTGTGTGTGTGTGGATGGGGGCTGTGTGTGTGTGTGTGTGTGGATGGGGGCCTGTGTGTGTGTGTGTGTGTGGATGGGGTGCTGTGAGTGTGTGTCTGTGTGTGTGTGGATAGGGTGCTGAGTGTGTGTGGGGATGGGGGGCTGTGTGTGTGTGTGTGGATGGGGGGCAGTGTGTGTGTGTGGATGAGGTGCTGTGTGTGTGTGTGTGTGTGTGTGTGTGTGGATGAATGGGCTGTGTGTGTGTATGTGTGGATGGGGGGCTGTGTGTGTGTGTGTGGATGGGGGGCTGTGTGTGTGTGTGTGTGTGTGTGTGTGTGTGTGGATAGGGGGCTCTGTGTGTATGTGTGTGTGTGTGTGTGTCGATGGGGGAATGTGTGTGTGTGTGTGTGTGGATAGGGGGCTGTGAGTGTGTGTGTGGATGGGGGGCTGTGTGTGTGTGTGGATGAGGTGCGGTGTGTGTGTGTGTGTGTGTGTGTGTGTGGATGAATGGGCTGTGTGTGTGTGTGTGGATAGGAGGCTGTGTGTGTGTGTGTGTGTGGATAGGGGGCTATATGTGCGTCTGTGTGTGTGGATAGGGGGCTATTTGTGTGTGTGTGTGGATAGGGGGCTGTGTGTGTGTGTGTGTGTGGATAGGGGGCTGTGTGTGTGTGCATAGGGGGCTATCTGTGTGTGTGTGTGTGGATAGGGGGCTGTGTGTGTGTGTGTAGATAGGGGGCTGTGTGTGTGTGTTTGCATAGGGGGCTATTTGTGTGTGTGTGTGTGGATAGGGGGCTGTGTGTGTGTGCGTGTGTATGGATAGGGGGCTATGTGTGTGTGTGGATGGGGGCTGTGTGTGTGTGTGTGTGTGTGTGTGTGCATAGGGGGCTATTTGTGTGTGTGTGTGGATAGGGGGCTGTGTGTGTGTGTGTGTGTGTGTGGATGGGGGTGTGTGTGTGTGTGTGGATGGGGGGCTGTGTGTGTGTGTGTGGATAGGGGGCTGTGTGTGTGTGTGTGTGTGGATGGGGGTGTGTGTGTGTGTGTGTGGATGGGGGCTGTGTGTGTGTGTGTGTGTGTGGATGGGGGCCTGTGTGTGTGTGTGTGTGTGGATGGGGGGCTGTGAGTGTGTGTCTGTGTGTGTGTGGATAGGGGGCTGTGTGTGTGTGTGGATGGGGGGCTGTGTGTGTGTGTGTGGATGGGGGGCTGTGTGTGTGTGTGGATGAGGTGCTGTGTGTGTGTGTGTGTGTGTGTGTGTGTGTGTGTGGATGAATGGGCTGTGTGTGTGTATGTGTGGATGGGGGGCTGTGTGTGTGTGTGTGTGTGGATGGGGGGCTGTGTGTGTGTGTGTGTGTGTGGATAGGGGGCTGTGTGTGTGTGTGTGTGTGTGTGTGTGGATGGGGGAATGTGTGTGTGTGTGTGTGTGTGGATAGGGGGTTGTGTGTGTGTGTGTGGATGGGGGGCTGTGTGTGTGTGTGGATGAGGTGCGGTGTGTGTGTGTGTGTGTGTGTGTGTGTATGTGTGTGGATGAATGGGCTGTGTGTGTGTGTGTGTGGATAGGAGGCTGTGTGTGTGTGTGTGTGGATAGGGGGCTATATGTGCGTCTGTGTGTGTGCATAGGGGGCTATTTGTGTGTGTGTGTGGATAGGGGGCTGTGTGTGTGTGTGTGTGGATAGGGGGCTGTGTGTGTGTGTGCATAGGGGGCTATCTGTGTGTGTGTGTGTGGATAGGGGGCTGTGTGTGTGTGTGTAGATAGGGGGCTGTGTGTGTGTGTTTGCATAGGGGGCTATTTGTGTGTGTGTGTGTGGATAGGGGGCTGTATGTGTGTGCGTGTGTGTGGATAGGGGGCTATGTGTGTGTGTGGATGGGGGCTGTGTGTGTGTGTGTGTGTGCATAGGGGGCTATTTGTGTGTGTGTGTGGATAGGGGGCAGTGTGTGTGTGTGTGTGTGTGTGTGGATAGGGGGCTGTGTGTGTGTGTGTGTGTGTGTGTGTGTGTGGATGGGGGTGTGTGTGTGTGTGTGGATGGGGGGCTGTGTGTGTGTGTGTGGATGGGGGCCTGTGTTTGTGTGTGTGTGTGTGTGTAGATAGGGGGCTGTGTGTGTGTGTGTGTGGATGGGAGGCTGTGTATGTGTGTGTGTGTGTGTGGATTTGGGGCTGTGTATGTTTGTGGATGGGGGTCTCTGTGTGTGTTTGTGTGTGAATGGGGGTCTCTGTCTGTGTGTCTGTGGATTGGGGGCTGTGTGTGTGTGTCTGTGTGGATGGGGGGCTGTGTGTTTCTGTCGGGATGGGGGCTGTGTGTGTGTGTCTGTGGATAGGGGGCTATTTGTGTCTGTGTGTGTTTTGATGGAGGACTGTGTGTGTGTGTGGATGGGGGGCTCTGTGTGTGTGTGTGCGTGTGTGTGTGGATGGGGGGCTGTGTGTGTGTGAGTGGATTGGGGCCTGTGTATGTGTGTGTGGATGGGGGGATGTCTGTGTGTGTGTGTGTGTGGATGAGGGGCTATGTGTGTGTGTGGATGGGGGGCTGTGTGTGTGTGTGTGGATGGGGGGCTGTGTGTGTGTGTGTGTGTGTGCGTGTGTGTGGATGAATGGGCTGTGTGTGTGTGTGTGTGTGGATAGGAGGCTGTGTGTGTGTGTGTCTGGATAGGGGGCTGTGTATGTGTGTGTGTGTGTGTGTGTGGATGGGAGTCTGTATGTGTATGTGGATGGGAGTCTGTGTGTGTGTGTGGATAGGGGGCTGTGTGTGTGTGTGTGTGGATGGGGGGCTGTGTGTGTGTGTGGATGGGGGGCTGTGTGTGTGTGTGGATAGGGTGCTGTGTGTGTGTTTGTGTGTGTGTCTGTGTGTGTGTGGATAGGGGGCTGTGTGTGTGTGTGTGTATGTGGATAGGGGGCTGTGTGTGTGTGTGTGGATGGCAGTCTGTGTGTGGATGGGACTCTTTGTGTGTGTGGATAGGGGGCTGTGTGTGTGTGTGGACAGGGGGCTGTGTGTGTGTGTGTGTGGATAGTCGGCTGTTTGCGTGTGTGTGTGTGTGGATAGGGGGCTGTGTGTTTGTGTGGATGGGGGCTGTGTGTGTGTGTGTGTGGATAGGGGGCTGTGTGTGTGTGTGTAAGGATAGGGGGCTGTGTGTGTGTGTGTGTGTGTGGATAGGGGGCTGTGTGTGTGTGTGTGTGTGTGGATAGGGGGCTGTGTGTGTTTGTGTGTGGATAGGGCACTGTGTGTGTGTGTTTGTGTGTGGATAGGGGGCTGTGTGTGTGTGTGTGTTTGTGTGTGTGGATAGGGGGCTGTGTGTGTGTGTGTGTGGATGGGGGGCTGTGTGTGTGTGTGGGAATGGGGGCTGTGTATGTGTGGATAGGGGGCTGTGTGTGTGTGTGTAGATGGCAGTCTCTTTGTGTGTGGATGGGACTCTTTGTGTGTGTGGATAGGGGGCTGTGTGTGTGTGTGGATAGGGGGCTGTGTGTGTGTGTGTGTGGATGGGGGGCTGTGTGTGTGTGTGGGAATGGGGGCTGTGTGTGTGTGGATATGGGGCTGTGTGTGTGTGTGTGTGGATGGGGGGCTGTGAGTGTGTGGATGGGGGCCTGTGTGTGTGTGTGTGTGTGGATAGGGGGTTAATTGTGTGTGTGTGTGTGTGTGTGTTTTGATGGGGGGCTGTGTGTGTGTGTGTGTGGATGGGGGGCTGTGTGTGTGTGTGTGTGTGTGTGTGTGGATGGGAGTCTGTATGTGTATGTGGATGGGAGCCTGTGTGTGTGTGTGGATAAGGGGCTGTGTGTGTGCGTGTGTGTGGATGGGGGGCTGTGTGTGTGTGTGGATGGGGGGCTGTGTGTGTGTGTGGATAGGGTGCTGTGTGTGTGTTTGTGTGTGTGTCTGTGTGTGTGTGGATAGGGGGCAGTGTGGGTGTATGTGTGTGATGTGTGTGTGGATAGGGGGCTGTGTGTGTGTGTGTGTGTGTGTGTGTGTGGATGGGGGCCTGTGTGTGTGTGTGTGTGTGGATAGGGGGTTAATTGTGTGTGTGTGTGTGTGTGTTTTGATGGGGGGCTGTGTGTGTGTGTGTGTGGATGGGGGGCTGTGTGTGTGTGTGTGTGTGTGTGTGTGGATGGGAGTCTGTATGTGTATGTGGATGGGAGCCTGTGTGTGTGTGTGGATAAGGGGCTGTGTGTGTGCGTGTGTGTGGATGGGGGGCTGTGTGTGTGTGTGGATGGGGGGCTGTGTGTGTGTGTGGATAGGGTGCTGTGTGTGTGTTTGTGTGTGTGTCTGTGTGTGTGTGGATAGGGGGCAGTGTGGGTGTATGTGTGTGATGTGTGTGTGGATAGGGGGCTGTGTGTGTGTGTGTGTGTGTGTGTGGATAGGGGGCTGTGTGTGTGTGTGTGTGTGTGTGTGGATAGGGGGCTGTGTGTGTGTGTGGACAGGGGGCTGTGTGTGTGTGTGTGTGGATAGGCGGCTGCGTGTGTGTGTGTGTGTGTGTGGATAGGGGGCTGTGTGTGTGTGTGAGGATAGGGGGCTGTGTGTGTGTGTGTGTGGATAGGGGGCTGTGTGTGTGTGTGTGTGGATAGGGGGCTGTGTGTGTGTGTGTGTGGATAGAGGGCTGTGTGTGTGTGTGGACAGGGGGCTGTGTGTGTGTGTGTGTGTGTGTGTGGATAGGCGGCTGCGTGTGTGTGTGTGTGGATAGGGGGCTGTGTGTGTGTGTGAGGATAGGGGGCTGTGTGTGTGTGTGTGTGTGGATAGGGGGCTGTGTGTGTGTGTGTGTGTGTGTGTGGATAGGGGGCTGTGTGTGTGTGTGTGTGTGTGTGTGGATGGGGGGCTGTGTGTGTGTGTGTGTGGATGGGGGGCTGTGTGTGTGTGTGTGTGTGTGTGTGTGTGTGTTTGTGTGGATGGGGGGCAGTGTGTGTGTGTGTGTGTTTGTGGATGGGGGTCTCTGTTTGTGTTTGTGTGTGGATGGTGGTCTGTGTGTGTGTGTCTGTGGATAGGGGGCTGTGTGTGTGTGTGTGTGGATGGGGGGCTGTGTGTGTGTGTGGGAATGGGGGCTGTGTGTGTGTGGATAGGGGGCTGTGTGTGTGTGGATGGGGGCCTGTGTGTGTGTGTGTGTGGATAGGGGGCTATTTGTGTGTGTGTGTTTCTGTGGATGGGGGCTGTGTGTGTGTGTGTGGATAGCGGGCTGTGTGTGTGTGTGGATGGGGGGCTGTGTGTGTGTGTGGATGGGGGGCTGTGTGTGTGTGTGTGTGTGTGTGTGTGGATAGGGGGCTGTGTGTGTGTGTGTGTGTGGATGGGGGGCTGTGTGTGTGTGTGTGTGGATCGCGGGCTGTGTGTGTGTGTGGATGGGGGGCTGTGTGTGTGTGTGTGTGGATAGGGGGCTGTGTGTATGCGTGGATGGGGGGCTGTGTGTGTGTGTGTGTGTGTGTGTGGATGGCGTGCTGTGCGTGTGTGTGTGTGTGGATGGGGGGCTGTGTGTGTGTGTGTGTGGATAGGGGGCTGTGTGTGTGTGTGGAGGGTGTGCTGTGTGTGTGTGTGTGTGTGTGTGTGTGGATGGGGGGCTGTGTGTGTGTGGATAGGGGGCTGTGTGTATGTGTGGATGGGGAGCTGTGTGTGTGGATAGGGGGCTCTCTGTGTGTGTGTGAATGGGGGGCTGTGGTGTGTGTGTGGATGGGGGGCTGTGTGTGTGTGTGTGTGTGTGTGGATAGGGGTCTGTGTGTGTATGTGGATGGGGGGCTGTGTGTGTGTGTGGATGGGGGGCTGTGTGTGTGTGTGTGTGTGTGTGTGTGTGTGTGGATGAGGGGCTGTGTGTGTGTGTGTGTGTGTGTGGATAGGGGGCTGTGTGTGTGTGTGTGTGGATGGGGGGGCTGTGTGTGTGTGAGTGTGGATGGGGGGCTGTGTGTATGTGTGTGTGTGTGTGTGTGGATGGGGGGCAGTGTGTGTGTGTGTGTGTTTGTGGATGGGGGTCTCTGTTTGTGTTTGTGTGTGGATGGTGGTCTGTGTGTGTGTGTCTGTGGATAGGGGGCTGTGTGTGTGTGTGTGTGGATGGGGGGCTGTGTGTGTGTGTGGGAATGGGGACTGTGTGTGTGTGGATAGGGGGCTGTGTGTGTGTGTGTGTTTCTGTGGATGGGGGATGTGTGTGTGTGTGTGGATAGCGGGCTGTGTGTGTGTGTGGATGGGGGGCTGTGTGTGTGTGTGGATGGGGGGCTGTGTGTGTGTGTGTGTGTGGATAGGGGGCTGTGTGTGTGTGTGGATGGGGGGCTGTGTGTGTGTGTGTGTGGATAGGGGGCTGTGTGTGTGTGTGTCTGGATCGGGGGCTGTGTGTGTGTGTGGATGGGGGGCTGTGTGTGTGTGTGTGTGGATAGGGGGCTGTGTGTGTGTGTGGATAGGGGGCTGTGTGAGTGTGTGTGTGGATGGGGGGCTGTGTGTGTGTGTGTGTGTGTGTGTGTGTGTGGATAGGGGGCTCTGTGTGTATGTGTGTGTGTGTGTGTGTGGATGGGGGAATGTGTGTGTGTGTGTGTGTGGATAGGGGGCTGTGAGTGTGTGTGTGGATGGGGGGCTGTGTGTGTGTGTGGATGAGGTGCGGTGTGTGTGTGTGTGTGTGTGTGTGTGGATGAATGGGCTGTGTGTGTGTGTGTGGATAGGAGGCTGTGTGTGTGTGTGTGTGTGGATAGGGGGCTATATGTGCGTCTGTGTGTGTGGATAGGGGGCTATTTGTGTGTGTGTGTGGATAGGGGGCTGTGTGTGTGTGTGTGTGTGGATAGGGGGCTGTGTGTGTGTGCATAGGGGGCTATCTGTGTGTGTGTGTGTGTGGATAGGGGGCTGTGTGTGTGTGTGTAGATAGGGGGCTGTGTGTGTGTGTTTGCATAGGGGGCTATTTGTGTGTGTGTGTGTGGATAGGGGGCTGTGTGTGTGTGCGTGTGTATGGATAGGGGGCTATGTGTGTGTGTGGATGGGGGCTGTGTGTGTGTGTGTGTGTGTGTGCATAGGGGGCTATTTGTGTGTGTGTGTGGATAGGGGGCTGTGTGTGTGTGTGTGTGTGTGTGTGTGTGTGGATGGGGGTGTGTGTGTGTGTGTGGATGGGGGGCTGTGTGTGTGTGTGTGGATAGGGGGCTGTGTGTGTGTGTGTGTGTGGATGGGGGGGTGTGTGTGTGTGTGTGGATGGGGGCTGTGTGTGTGTGTGTGTGTGTGGATGGGGGCCTGTGTGTGTGTGTGTGTGTGGATGGGGGGCTGTGAGTGTGTGTCTGTGTGTGTGTGGATAGGGGGCTGTGTGTGTGTGTGGATGGGGGGCTGTGTGTGTGTGTGTGGATGGGGGGCTGTGTGTGTGTGTGGATGAGGTGCTGTGTGTGTGTGTGTGTGTGTGTGTGTGTGTGTGGATGAATGGGCTGTGTGTGTGTATGTGTGGATGGGGGGCTGTGTGTGTGTGTGTGTGTGTGGATGGGGGGCTGTGTGTGTGTGTGTGTGTGTGGATAGGGGGCTGTGTGTGTGTGTGTGTGTGTGTGTGTGTGGATGGGGGAATGTGTGTGTGTGTGTGTGTGTGGATAGGGGGCTGTGTGTGTGTGTGTGTGGATGGGGGGCTGTGTGTGTGTGTGGATGAGGTGCGGTGTGTGTGTGTGTGTGTGTGTGTGTGTGGATGAATGGGCTGTGTGTGTGTGTGTGTGGATAGGAGGCTGTGTGTGTGTGTGTGTGGATAGGGGGTTATATGTGCGTCTGTGTGTGTGCATAGGGGGCTATTTGTGTGTGTGTGTGGATAGGGGGCTGTGTGTGTGTGTGTGGATAGGGGGCTGTGTGTGTGTGTGCATAGGGGGCTGTATGTGTGTGTGTGTGTGTGGATAGGGGGCTGTGTGTGTGTGTGTAGATAGGGGGCTGTGTGTGTGTGTTTGCATAGGGGGCTATTTGTGTGTGTGTGTGTGGATAGGGGGCTGTATGTGTGTGCGTGTGTGTGGATAGGGGGCTATGTGTGTGTGTGGATGGGGGCTGTGTGTGTGTGTGTGTGTGTGTGTGCATAGGGGGCTATTTGTGTGTGTGTGTGGATAGGGGGCAGTGTGTGTGTGTGTGTGTGTGTGGATAGGGGGCTGTGTGTGTGTGTGTGTGTGTGGATGGGGGGCTGTGTGTGTGTGTGTGGATGGGGGCCTGTGTTTGTGTGTGTGTGTGTGTGTAGATAGGGGGCTGTGTGTGTGTGTGTGTGGATGGGAGGCTGTGTATGTGTGTGTGTGTGTGTGGATTTGGGGCTGTGTATGTTTGTGGATGGGGGTCTCTGTGTGTGTTTGTGTGTGAATGGGGGTCTCTGTCTGTGTGTCTGTGGATTGGGGGCTGTGTGTGTGTGTCTGTGTGGATGGGGGGCTGTGTGTTTCTGTCGGGATGGGGGCTGTGTGTGTGTGTCTGTGGATAGGGGGCTATTTGTGTCTGTGTGTGTTTTGATGGAGGACTGTGTGTGTGTGTGGATGGGGGGCTCTGTGTGTGTGTGTCCGTGTGTGTGTGGATGGGGGGCTGTGTGTGTGTGAGTGGATTGGGGCCTGTGTATGTGTGTGTGGATGGGGGGCTGTCTGTGTGTGTGTGTGTGTGGATGAGGGGCTATGTGTGTGTGTGGATGGGGGGCTGTGTGTGTGTGTGTGGATGGGGGGCTGTGTGTGTGTGTGTGTGTGCGTGTGTGTGGATGAATGGGCTGTGTGTGTGTGTGTGTGTGGATAGGAGGCTGTGTGTGTGTGTGTCTGGATAGGGGGCTGTGTATGTGTGTGTGTGTGTGCGTGTGGATGGGAGTCTGTATGTGTATGTGGATGGGAGTCTGTGTGTGTGTGTGGATAGGGGGCTGTGTGTGTGTGTGTGGATGGGGGGCTGTGTGTGTGTGTGGATGGGGGGCTGTGTGTGTGTGTGGATAGGGTGCTGTGTGTGTGTTTGTGTGTGTGTCTGTGTGTGTGTGGATAGGGGGCTGTGTGTGTGTGTGTGTGTATGTGGATAGGGGGCTGTGTGTGTGTGTGTGGATGGCAGTCTGTGTGTGGATGGGACTCTTTGTGTGTGTGGATAGGGGGCTGTGTGTGTGTGTGGACAGGGGGCTGTGTGTGTGTGTGTGTGGATAGTCGGCTGTTTGCGTGTGTGTGTGTGTGGATAGGGGGCTGTGTGTTTGTGTGGATAGGGGGCTGTGTGTGTGTGTGTGTGGATAGGGGGCTGTGTGTGTGTGTGTGAGGATAGGGGGCTGTGTGTGTGTGTGTGTGTG
>NW_027596704.1:52500-178372 GCF_964194155.1 Cetorhinus maximus
TGTGTGGATAGGGGGCTATATGTGCGTCTGTGTGTGTGCATAGGGGGCTATTTGTGTGTGTGTGTGGATAGGGGGCTGTGTGTGTGTGTGCATAGGGGGCTATTTGTGTGTGTGTGTGTGGATAGGGCTCTGTGTGTGTGGATAGGGGGCTGTGTGTGTGTGTGTGTGTGTGTTTGCATAGGGGGCTATTTGTGTGTGTGTGTGTGGATAGGGGGCTGTGTGTGTGTGCGTGTGTGTGGATAGGGGGCTATGTGTGTGTGTGGATGGGGGCTGTGTGTGTCTGTGTGTGTGTGTGCATAGGGGGCTATTTGTGTGTGTGTGTGGATACGGGGCAGTGTGTGTGTGTGTGGATAGGGGGCTGTGTGTGTGTGTGTGTGTGTGTGTGTGTGTGGATGGGGGTGTGTGTGTGTGTGTGGATGGGGGGCTGTCTGTGTGTGTGTGTGGATGGGGGCCTGTGTTTGTGTGTGTGTGTGTGTGTAGATAGGGGGCTGTGTGTGTGTGTGTGTGGATGGGAGGCTGTGTGTGTGTGTGTTTGTGTGTGTGTGTGTGGATTTGGGGCTGTGTGTGTTTGTGGATGGGGGGCTGTGTGTGTGTGTGGATAGGGTGCTGTGTGTGTGTTTGTGTGTGTGTCTGTGTGTGTGTGGATAGGGGGCTGTGTGTGTGTGTGTGTGTGTGGATGGGGGGCTGTGTGTGTGTGTGTGTGGATGGGGGGCTGTGTGAGTGTGTGGATGAGGTGCTGTGTGTGTGTGTGTGTGTGTGTGTGTGTGGATGAATGGGCTGTGTGTGTGTGTGTGTGTGGATGGGGGGCTGTGTGTGTGTGTGTGTGTGTGTGTGTGTGGCTAGGGGGCTGTATGTGTGTGTGTGGATGGGGGGCTGTGTGTGTGTGTGGATGAGGTGCTGTGTGTGTGTGTGTGTGTGTGTGTGTGTGTGTGGATGAATGGGCTGTGTGTGTGTGTGTGTGGATAGGAGGCTGTGTGTGTGTGTGTGTGGATAGGGGGCTATATGTGCGTCTGTGTGTGTGCATAGGGGGCTATTTGTGTGTGTGTGTGGATAGGGGGCTGTGTGTGTGTGTGTGTGTGTGTGGATAGGGGGCTGTGTGTGTGTGTGTGGATGGGGGGCTATATGTGCGTCTGTGTGTGTGCATAGGGGGCTATTTGTGTGTGTGTGTGGATAGGGGGCTGTGTGTGTGTGTGTGTGTGGATAGGGGGCTGTGTGTGTGTGTGCATAGGGGGCTATTTGTGTGTGTGTGTGTGGATAGGGGGCTGTGTGTGTGGATAGGGGGCTGTGTGTGTGTGTGTGTGTGTGTGTGTTTGCATAGGGGGCTATTTGTGTGTGTGTGTGTGGATAGGGGGCTGTGTGTGTGTGCGTGTGTGTGGATAGGGGGCTATGTGTGTGTGTGGATGGGGGCTGTGTGTGTCTGTGTGTGTGTGTGCATAGGGGGCTATTTGTGTGTGTGTGTGGATACGGGGCAGTGTGTGTGTGTGTGTGTGTGTGGATAGGGGGCTGTGTGTGTGTGTGTGTGTGTGTGTGGATGGGGGTGTGTGTGTGTGTGTGGATGGGGGGCTGTGTGTGTGTGTGTGTGTGTGGATGGGGGCCTGTGTTTGTGTGTGTGTAGATAGGGGGCTGTGTGTGTGTGTGTGTGGATGGGACGCTGTGTGTGTGTGTGTGTGTGTGTGGATTTGGGGCTGTGTGTGTTTGTGGATGGGGGTCTCTGTGTGTGTTTGTGTGTGAATGGGCGTCTCTGTCTGTGTATCTGTGGATAGGGGGCTGTGTGTGTTTGTGTGTGGATGGGGGGGCTGTGTGTGTCTGTGGGGATGGGGGCTGTGTGTGTGTGTCTGTGGATAGGGGGCTATTTGTGTCTGTGTGTGTTTTGATGGAGGACTGTGTGTGTGTGTGGATGGGGGGCTCTGTGTGTGTGTGTGCATGTGTGTGTGGATGGGGGGCTGTGTGTGTGTGAGTGGATTGGGGCCTGTGTATGTGTGTGTGGATGGGGGGCTGTCTGTGTGTGTGTGTGTGGATGAGGGGCTATGTGTGTGTGTGGATGGGGGGCTGTGTGTGTGTGTATGGATGGGGGGCTGTGTGTGTGTGTGTGTGTGTGTGGATGAATGGGCTGTGTGTGTGTGTGTGGATGGGGGGCTGTGTGTGTGTGTGGATGAGGTGCTGTGTGTGTGTGTGTGTGTGTGTGTGGATGAATGGGCTGTGTGTGTGTGTGTGTGGATAGGAGGCTGTGTGTGTGTGTGTGTGGATACGGGGCTATATGTGCGTCTGTGTGTGTGCATAGGGGGCTATTTGTGTGTGTGTGTGGATAGGGGGCTGTGTGTGTGTGTGTGTGTGGATAGGGGGCTGTGTGTGTGGATAGGGGGCTGTGTGTGTGTGTGTGTGTGTGTGTTTGCATAGGGGGCTATTTGTGTGTGTGTGTGTGGATAGGGGGCTGTGTGTGTGTGTGTGTGTGTGGATAGGGGGCTATGTGTGTGTGTGGATGGGGACTGTGTGTGTCTGTGTGTGTGTGTGCATAGGGGGCTATTTGTGTGTGTGTGTGGATACGGGGCAGTGTGTGTGTGTGTGTGTGTGTGTGGATAGGGGGCTGTGTGTGTGTGTGTGTGTGTGTGGATGGGGGTGTGTGTGTGTGTGTGGATGGGGGGCTGTGTGTGTGTGTGTGTGGATGGGGGCCTGTGTTTGTGTGTGTGTGTGTGTGTAGATAGGGGGCTGTGTGTGTGTGTGTGTGGAAGGGAGGCTGTGTGTGTGTGTGTGTGTGTGTGTGGGGGGATTTGGGGCTGTGTGTGTTTGTGGATGGGGGTCTATGTGTGTGTTTGTGTGTGAATGGGCATCTCTGTCTGTGTGTCTGTGGATAGGGGGCTGTGTGTGTGTGTGTGTGTGTGTGGATGGGGGGCTGTGTGTGTCTGTGGGGATGGGGGCTGTGTGTGTGTGTCTGTGGATAGGGGGCTGTGTGTGTGTGTGTGTGTGTGTGTGTGTGTGGATGAATGGGCTGTGTGTGTGTGTGTGTGTGGATAGGAGGCTGTGTGTGTGTGTGTCTGGATAGGGGGCTGTGTGTGTGTGTGTGTGTGTGTGTGTGTGTGGATGGGAGTCTGTATGTGTATGTGGATGGGAGTCTGTGTGTGTGTGTGGATAGGGGGCAGTGTGTGAGTGTGTGTGTGGATGGGGGGCTGTGTGTGTGTGTGGATGGGGGGCTGTGTGTGTGTGTGGATAGGGTGCTGTGTGTGTGTTTGTGTGTGTGTCTGTGTGTGTGTGGATAGGGGGCAGTGTGGGTGTATGTGTGTGATGTGTGTGTGGATAGGGGGCTGTGTGTGTGTGTGTGTGTGTGTGTGTGGATAGGGGGCTGTGTGTGTGTGTGGATGGCAGTCTGTGTGTGGATGGGACTCATTGTGTGTGTGGATAGGGGGCTGTGTGTGTGTGTGTGTGTGGATAGGGAGCTGTGTGTGTGTGTGTGTGGATAGGGGGCTGTGTGTGTTTGTGTGTGTGTGGATAGGGGGCTATGTGTGTGTGTGGATGGGGGCCGTGTTTGTGTGTGTGTGGATGGGGGGGCTGTGTGTGTGTGTGTGCATAGGGGGCTGTTTGTGTGTGTGTGTGTGGATAGGGGGCTGTGTGTGTGTGTGTGTGTGTGTGGATGGGGGGCTGTGTGTGTCTGTGTGTGTGTGTGTGTGTGTGTGGATGAGGGGCTGTGTGTGTGTGTGTGAATAGGGGGCTATGTGTGTGTGTGGATGGGGGCTGTGTTTGTGTGTGTGTGGATGGGGGTGCTGTGTGTGTGTGTGTGCATAGGGGGCTGTTTGTGTGTGTGTGTGTGGATAGGGGGCTGTGTGTGTGTGTGTGTGTGTGGATGGGGGGCTGTGTGTGTCTGTGTGTGTGTGTGGAAGAGGGGCTGTGTGTGTGTGTGTGTGTGTGTGTTGATGAGGGGCTGTGTGTGTGTGGATGGGGGGCTGTGTGTGTGGATGGGGGGCTGTGTGTGTGTATGTATAGGGGGCTGTGTGTGTGTGTGTGTGGATGGGGGGCTGTGTGTGTGTGTGTGTGGATGGGGAGCTGTGTGTGTGTGGGTTTGTGCATGGGGGGCTGTGTGTGTGTGTGGATGGGGGGATGTGTGTGTGTAGATGGGGGGTTGTGTGTGTGTGTGTGTGGATAGGAGGCTGTGTGTGTGTGTGTGTGTGGATGAGGGGCTGTGTGTGTGCGTGTGTGAATAGGGCGCTGTGTGTGTGTGTGGATGGGGGGCTGTGTCTGTGTGTGGAAGTGGGCTATGTGTGCGTGTGTGTGTAGATGAGGGGCTGTGTGTGTGTATGTGTGTGTGTTGATGGGGGGCTGTGTGTGTGTGTGTGTGGATAGGGGGCTGTGTGTGTGTGTGGATGGGGGGCTGTGTGTGTGTGTTTGTGTGTGTGGATAGGGGGCTGTGTGTGTGTGTGTGTGGATGGGGGGCTGTGTGTGTGTGTTTGTGTGTGTGGATAGGGGGCTGTGTGTGTGTGTGTGTGTGTGTGGATTGGGGGCTGTGTGTATGTGTGTGTGGATGGGGGGCTGTGTGTGTGTGTTTGTGTGTGTGGATAGGGGGCTGTGTGTGTGTGTGTGTGTGTGTGTGTGTGGATGGGGGTTGTGTGTGTGTGTGTGTGGATAGGGGGCTGTGTGTGTGTGTGTGTGTGGATGGGGGGCTGTGTGTGTGTGTGTGTGTGGATGAGGTGCTGTGTGTGTGTGTTTGTGGATGAATGGGCTGTGTGAGTGTGTGTGTGGATAGGAGGCTGTGTGTGTGTGTGTGTGTGTGTGGATGAGGGGCTGTGTCTGTGTGTGTGTGGATAGGGGGCTATATGTGTGTCTGTGTGTATGTGCATAGGGGGCTATTTGTGTATGTGTGTGTGGATAGGGGGCTGTGTGTGTGTGTGTGGATAGGGGGCTGTGTGTGTGTGTGTGTGCATAGGGGGCTATTTGTGTGTGTGTGGATAGGGGGCTGTGTGTGTGTGTGGATGGGGGCTGTGTGTGTGTGTGTGTGTGTGTGGATGAGGGCGCTGTGTGTGTGTGTGCATAGTGGGCTATTTGTGTGTGTGTGTGTGGATAGGGTGCTGTATGTGTGTGTTTGTGTGTGTGTGGATGGGGGTGCTGTGTGTGTGTGTGTGCATAGGGGGCTATTTGTGTGTGTGTGTGTGGATAGGGGGCTGTGTGTGTGTGTGGATGAGGTGCTGTGTGTGTGTGTGTGTGTGTGTGTGTGTGGATGAATGGGCTGTGTGTGTGTGTGTGTGTGGATAGGAGGCTGTGTGTGTGTGTGTGTGGATACGGGGCTATATGTGCGTCTGTGTGTGTGCATAGGGGGCTATTTGTGTGTGTGTGTGGATAGGGGGCTGTGTGTGTGTGTGTGTGTGGATAGGGGGCTGTGTGTGTGGATAGGGGGCTGTGTGTGTGTGTGTGTGTGTGTGTGTGTGTGTGTGTGTTTGCATAGGGGGCTATTTGTGTGTGTGTGTGTGGATAGGGGGCTGTGTGTGTGTGTGTGTGTGTGGATAGGGGGCTATGTGTGTGTGTGGATGGGGGCTGTGTGTGTCTGTGTGTGTGTGTGCATAGGGGGCTATTTGTGTGTGTGTGTGGATACGGGGCAGTGTGTGTGTGTGTGTGTGTGTGTGTGGATAGGGGGCTGTGTGTGTGTGTGTGTGTGTGTGGATGGGGGTGTGTGTGTGTGTGTGGATGGGGGGCTGTGTGTGTGTGTGTGTGGATGGGGGCCTGTGTTTGTGTGTGTGTGTGTGTGTAGATAGGGGGCTGTGTGTGTGTGTGTGTGGAAGGGAGGCTGTGTGTGTGTGTGTGTGTGTGTGGGGGGGGGGATTTGGGGCTGTGTGTGTTTGTGGATGGGGGTCTATGTGTGTGTTTGTGTGTGAATGGGCATCTCTGTCTGTGTGTCTGTGGATAGGGGGCTGTGTGTGTGTGTCTGTGGATAGGGGGCTGTGTGTGTGTGTGTGTGTGTGTGTGTGTGGATAGGGGGCTGTGTGTGTTTGTGTGTGTGGATAGGAGGCTGTGTGTGTGTGTGTCTGGATAGGGGGCTGTGTGTGTGTGTGTGTGTGTGTGTGTGTGGATAGGGGGCTGTGTGTGTTTGTGTGTGTGTGGATAGGGGGCTATGTGTGTGTGTGGATGGGGGCCGTGTTTGTGTGTGTGTGGATGGGGGGGCTGTGTGTGTGTGTGTGCATAGGGGGCTGTTTGTGTGTGTGTGTGTGGATAGGGGGCTGTGTGTGTGTGTGTGTGTGTGGATGGGGGGCTGTGTGTGTGTGTGTGTGTGTGGATGAGGGGCTGTGTGTGTGTGTGTGAATAGGGGGCTATGTGTGTGTGTGGATGGGGGCTGTGTTTGTGTGTGTGTGGATGGGGGTGCTGTGTGTGTGTGTGTGCATAGGGGGCTGTTTGTGTGTGTGTGTGTGGATAGGGGGCTGTGTGTGTGTGTGTGTGTGTGGATGGGGGGCTGTGTGTGTCTGTGTGTGTGTGTGGAAGAGGGGCTGTGTGTGTGTGTGTGTGTGTGTGTGTTGATGAGGGGCTGTGTGTGTGTGGATGGGGGGCTGTGTGTGTGGATGGGGGGCTGTGTGTGTGTATGTATAGGGGGCTGTGTGTGTGTGTGTGTGGATGGGGGGCTGTGTGTGTGTGTGTGTGGATGGGGAGCTGTGTGTGTGTGGGTTTGTGCATGGGGGGCTGTGTGTGTGTGTGGATGGGGGGATGTGTGTGTGTAGATGGGTGTTGTGTGTGTGTGTGTGTGGATAGGAGGCTGTGTGTGTGTGTGTGTGGATGAGGGGCTGTGTGTGTGCGTGTGTGAATAGGGCGCTGTGTGTGTGTGTGGATGGGGGGCTGTGTCTGTGTGTGGAAGTGGGCTATGTGTGCGTGTGTGTGTAGATGAGGGGCTGTGTGTGTGTATGTGTGTGTGTGGATGGGGGGCTGTGTGTGTGTGTGTGTGGATAGGGGGCTGTGTGTGTGTGTGGATGGGGGGCTGTGTGTGTGTGTTTGTGTGTGTGGATAGGGGGCTGTGTGTGTGTGTGTGTGGATGGGGGGCTGTGTGTGTGTGTTTGTGTGTGTGGATAGGGGGCTGTGTGTGTGTGTGTGTGTGTGTGTGGATTGGGGGCTGTGTGTATGTGTGTGTGGATGGGGAGCTGTGTGTGTGTGTTTGTGTGTGTGGATAGGGGGCTGTGTGTGTGTGTGTGTGTGTCTGTGTGTGTGGATGGGGGTTGTGTGTGTGTGTGTGTGGATAGGGGGCTGTGTGTGTGTGTGTGTGTGTGTGGATGGGGGGCTGTGTGTGTGTGTGTGGATGAGGTGCTGTGTGTGTGTGTTTGTGGATGAATGGGCTGTGTGAGTGTGTGTGTGGATAGGAGGCTGTGTGTGTGTATGTGTGTGTGTGTGGATGAGGGGCTGTGTCTGTGTGTGTGTGGATAGGGGGCTATATGTGTGTCTGTGTGTATGTGCATAGGGGGCTATTTGTGTATGTGTGTGTGGATAGGGGGCTGTGTGTGTGTGTGTGTGTGTGGATAGGGGGCTGTGTGTGTGTGTGTGTGCATAGGGGGCTATTTGTGTGTGTGTGGATAGGGGGCTGTGTGTGTGTGTGTGGATGGGGGCTGTGTGTGTGTGTGTGTGTGTGGATGAGGGCGCTGTGTGTGTGTGTGCATAGTGGGCTATTTGTGTGTGTGTGTGTGGATAGGGGGCTGTATGTGTGTGTGTGTGTGTGTGGATGGGGGTGCTGTGTGTGTGTGTGTGCATAGGGGGCTATTTGTGTGTGTGTGTGTGGATAGGGGGCTGTGTGTGTGTGTGTGTGTGTGTGTGTGGATAGGGGGCTGTGTGTGTGTGGATAGGAGGCTGTGTGTGTGTGTGTGTGTGCATAGGGGGCTATTTGTGTGTGTGTGTGTGTGGATACGGGGCTGTGTGTGTGTGTGCATAGGGGACTATTTGTGTCTGTGTGTGTGGATAGGGGGCTGTGTGTGTGTTTGTGTGTGTGTGTGTGTGTGTGGATAGGGGGCTGTGTGTGTGATGTGTGTGTGGATAGGGGGCTGTGTGTGTGTGTGTGTGTGTGTGGATAGGGGGCTGTGTGTGTGTGTGTGTGTGTGTGTGGATGGGACTCTGTATGTGTGTGTGGATTGGGGGCTGTGTGTGTGTGTGTGTGTGTGTGTGTGTGTGGATAGGGGGCTGTATGTGTGTGTGGATAGGGGGCTGTGTGTGTGTGTGTGGATAGGGGGTTGTGTGTGTGTGTGTGGATAGGGGGCTGTGTGTGTGTGTGTGTGTGTGTGTGTGTGGATAGGGGGCTGTGTGTGTGTGAGTGTGTGTGTGGACAGGGGGCTGTGTGTGTGTGTGTGTGTGGAAAGGGGGCTGTGTGTGTGTGTGTGGATAGGGGGCTGTGTGTGTGTGTGTGTGTGGATAGGGCGCAGTGTGTGTGTGTGTGTGTGTGTGTGTGTGTGGATAGAGGGCTGTGTTTGTGTGTGTGTGTGTTTGTGTGTGTGGATAGGGGGCTGTGTGTGTGTGTGTGTGTGTGTCTGGAAGGGAGTCTGTATGTGTATGTGCATGGGAGTCTGTGTGTGTGTGGATAGGGGGCTGTGTGTGTGTGTGGTTGGGGGGCTGTGTGTGTGTGTGGATGGGGGGCTGTGTGTGTGTGTGTGTGTGTGTGTGTGGATGAGGGGCTGTATGTGTGTGTGTGTGTGTGTGGATGGGGGGCTGTGTGTGTGTGTGTGTGTGGATAGGGGGCTGTGTGTGTGTGTGTGTGTGTGTGTGTGTGTGTGTGGATAGGGGGCTGTGTGTGTGTGTGTGTGTGTGTGTGTGGATGGGGGGCTGTGTGTGTGTGTGTGTGGATGAGGGGCTGTGTGTGTGTAGATGGGGGGTTGTGTGTGTGTGTGTGGATGGGGGGCTGTGTGTGTGTAGATGGGGGGCTGTGTCTGTGTGTGTGTGGATATGGGGCTGTGTGTGTGTGTGTAGATGGGGGGTTGTGTGTGTGTGTGTGTGGATGGGGGTCTGTGTGTGTGGATGGTGGTCTGTGTGTGTGGATGGGGGTCTGTTGTGTGGATGGGGGGTTGTGTGTTTGTGTGTGGATGGGGGGGTTGTGTGTGTGTGTGTGTGTGTGGATGGGGTGCTGTGTGTGTGTGTGTGTGGATAGGGGGCTGTGTCTGTGTGTGTGTGTGTGTGTGTGTGGACAGGGGGCTGTGTGTGTGTGTGTGTGTGTGGATAGGGGGCTGTGTGTGTGTGTGTGTGTGTGGAAAGGGCGCTGTGTGTGTGTGTGTGTGTGTGTGTGGATAGGATGCTGTGTTTGTGTGTGTGTGTGGGTGTGGATAGGGGGCTGTGTGTGTGTGTGTGTGTGTGTGGATGGCAGTCTGTGTGTGTGTGGATGGGACTCTGTGTCTGTGTGTGGATAGGGGGCTGTGTGTGTGTGTGTGTGTGTGGATAGTGGGCTGTGTGTGTGTGTGTGTGTGTGTGGATAGGGGGCTGTGTGTGTGTGTGGATAGGGGGCTGTGTGTGTGTGTGTGTGTTTGTGGATAGGGGGGGTGTGTGTGTGTGTGTGTGTGTGGATAGGGGGCTGTGTGTGTGTGTGTGTGTGCGTGGATAGGTGGCTGTGTGTGTGTGTGTGTGTGTGTGTGGATAGGGGGCTGTGTGTGTTTGTGTGTGTGTGTGTGTGTGGATAGGGGGCTGTGTGTGTGTGTGTGTGTGTGTTTGTGTGGATGGGGGGCTGTCTGTGTGTGTGTGTGTGGATTGGGGCCTGTGTGTGTGTGTGTGGATGGGGGGCTGTGTGTGTGTGTGTGTGGATGGGGGGCTGTGTGTGTGTGTGTGTGGATGGGGGGCTGTGTGTGTGTGTGTGTGTGGATGGGGGGCTTTGTGTGTGTATGTGTGTGGATGGGGGGCTGTGTGTGTATGTGTGGATGGGAGGCTGTGTGTGTGTGTGTGTGTGTGCATAGGGGGCTGTTTGTGTGTGTGGATGGGGGGCTGTGTGTGTGTGTGGATACGGTGCTGTGTGTGTGTTTGTGTGTGTGTCTGTGTGTGTGTGGATAGGGGGCAGTGTGGGTGTATGTGTGTGATGTGTGTGTGGATAGGGGGCTGTGTGTGTGTGTGTGTGTGTGTGTGTGTGTGTGGATAGGGGGCTGTGTGTGTGTGTGTGGATGGCAGTCTGTGTGTGGATGGGACTCTTTGTGTGTGTGGATAGGGGGCTGTGTGTGTGTGTGGACAGGGGGCTGTGTGTGTGTGTGTGTGTGGATAGTCGGCTGTTTGCGTGTGTGTGTGTGTGGATAGGGGCCTGTGTGTTTGTGTGGATAGGGGGCTGTGTGTGTGTGAGGATAGGGGGCTGTGTGTGTGTGTGTGTGTGTGTGTGTGTGTGTGGATAGGGGGCTGTGTGTGTGTGTGTGTGGATAGGGGGCTGTGTGTGTTTGTGTGTGTGTGGATAGGGGGCTATGTGTGTGTGTGGATGGGGGCCGTGTTTGTGTGTGTGTGGATGGGGGGGCTGTGTGTGTGTGTGTGCATAGGGGGCTGTTTGTGTGTGTGTGTGTGGATAGGGGGCTGTGTGTGTGTGTGTGTGGATGGGGGGCTGTGTGTGTCTGTGTGTGTGTGTGTGTGTGTGTGTGTGGATGAGGGGCTGTGTGTGTGTGTGTGGATAGGGGGCTATGTGTGTGTGTGGATGGGGGCTGTGTTTGTGTGTGTGTGGATGGGGGTGCTGTGTGTGTGTGTGTGCATAGGGGGCTGTTTGTGTGTGTGTGTGTGGATAGGGGGCTGTGTGTGTGTGTGTGTGTGGATGGGGGGCTGTGTGTGTCTGTGTGTGTGTGTGTGGAAGAGGGGCTGTGTGTGTGTGTGTGTGTGTGTTGATGAGGGGCTGTGTGTGTGTGTGTGTGTGGATGGGGGGCTGTGTGTGTGGATGGGGGGCTGTATGTGTGTGTGTATAGGGGGCTGTGTGTGAGTGTGTGTGTGGATGGGGGGCTGTGTGTGTGTGTGTGGATGGGGGGCTGTGTGTGTGTGGGTTTGTGCATGGGGGGCTGTGTGTGTGTGTGGATGGGGGGATGTGTGTGTGTAGATGGGGGGTTGTGTGTGTGTGTGGATAGGAGGCTATGTGTGTGTGTGTGTGGATGAGGGGCTGTGTGTGTGTGTGCGTGTGTGAATAGGGCGCTGTGTGTGTGTGGATGGGGGGCTGTGTCTGTGTGTGGAAGGGGGGCTATGTGTGTGTGTGTGTGTGGATGAGGGGCTGTGTGTGTGTATGTGTGTGTGTGGATGGGGGGCTGTGTGTGTGTGTGTGGATAGGGGGCTGTGTGTGTGTGTGGATGGGGGGCTGTGTGTGTGTGTCTGTGTGTGTGGATAGGGGGCTGTGTGTGTGTGTGTGTGGATGGGGGGCTGTGTGTGTGTGTTTGTGTGTGTGGATAGGGGGCTGTGTGTGTGTGTGTGTGTGTGTGGATTGGGGGCTGTGTGTATGTGTGTGTGGATGGGGGGCTGTGTGTGTGTGTTTGTGTGTGTGGATAGGGGCCTGTGTGTGTGTGTGTGTATGTGTGTGTGTGGATGGGGGTTGTGTGTGTGTGTGTGTGGATAGGGGGCTGTGTGTGTGTGTGTGTGTGTGGATGGGGGGCTGTGTGTGTGTGTGTGTGTGTGTGTGTGGATGAGGTGCTGTGTGTGTGTGTTTGTGGATGAATGGGCTGTGTGTGTGTGTGTGTGTGTGTGTGTGTGGATGAGGAGCTGTGTCTGTGTGTGTGTGGATAGGGGGCTATATGTGTGTCTGTGTGTATGTGCATAGGGGGCTATTTGTGTATGTGTGTGTGGATAGGGGGCTGTGTGTGTGTGTGTGGATAGGGGGCTGTGTGTGTGTGTGTGTGTGCATAGGGGGCTATTTGTGTGTGTGTGGATAGGGGGCTGTGTGTGTGTGTGGATGGGGGCTGTGTGTGTGTGTGTGTGTGTGTGGATGAGGGCGCTGTGTGTGTGTGTGCATAGTGGGCTATTTGTGTGTGTGTGTGTGTGGATAGGGGGCTGTATGTGTGTGTGTGTGTGTGTGGATGGGGGTGCTGTGTGTGTGTGTGCATAGGGGGCTATTTGTGTGTGTGTGTGTGGATAGGGGGCTGTGTGTGTGTGTGTGTGTGTGTGTGTGGATAGGGGGCTGTGTGTGTGTGGATAGGAGGCTGTGTGTGTGTGTGTGTGTGTGTGTGCATAGGGGGCTATTTGTGTGTGTGTGTGTGTGGATACGGGGCTGTGTGTGTGTGTGCATAGGGGACTATTTGTGTCTGTGTGTGTGGATAGGGGGCAGTGTGTGTGTTTGTGTGTGTGTTTGTGTGTGTGTGGATAGGGGGCTGTGTGTGTGATGTGTGTGTGGATAGGGGGCTGTGTGTGTGTGTGTGTGTGTGTGGATAGGGGGCTGTGTGTGTGTGTGGATGGGGGGCTGTGTGTGTGTGTCTGTGTGTGTGGATAGGGGGCTGTGTGTGTGTGTGTGTGGATGGGGGGCTGTGTGTGTGTGTTTGTGTGTGTGGATAGGGGGCTGTGTGTGTGTGTGTGTGTGTGTGGATTGGGGGCTGTGTGTATGTGTGTGTGGATGGGGGGCTGTGTGTGTGTGTTTGTGTGTGTGGATAGGGGCCTGTGTGTGTGTGTGTGTATGTGTGTGTGTGGATGGGGGTTGTGTGTGTGTGTGTGTGGATAGGGGGCTGTGTGTGTGTGTGTGTGTGGATGGGGGGCTGTGTGTGTGTGTGTGTGTGTGTGTGGATGAGGTGCTGTGTGTGTGTGTTTGTGGATGAATGGGCTGTGTGTGTGTGTGTGTGTGTGTGTGTGTGTGTGTGTGGATGAGGAGCTGTGTCTGTGTGTGTGTGGATAGGGGGCTATATGTGTGTCTGTGTGTATGTGCATAGGGGGCTATTTGTGTATGTGTGTGTGGATAGGGGGCTGTGTGTGTGTGTGTGGATAGGGGGCTGTGTGTGTGTGTGTGTGTGCATAGGGGGCTATTTGTGTGTGTGTGGATAGGGGGCTGTGTGTGTGTGTGGATGGGGGCTGTGTGTGTGTGTGTGTGTGTGTGGATGAGGGCGCTGTGTGTGTGTGTGCATAGTGGGCTATTTGTGTGTGTGTGTGTGTGGATAGGGGGCTGTATGTGTGTGTGTGTGTGTGTGGATGGGGGTGCTGTGTGTGTGTGTGCATAGGGGGCTATTTGTGTGTGTGTGTGTGGATAGGGGGCTGTGTGTGTGTGTGTGTGTGTGTGTGTGGATAGGGGGCTGTGTGTGTGTGGATAGGAGGCTGTGTGTGTGTGTGTGTGTGTGTGTGCATAGGGGGCTATTTGTGTGTGTGTGTGTGTGGATACGGGGCTGTGTGTGTGTGTGCATAGGGGACTATTTGTGTCTGTGTGTGTGGATAGGGGGCAGTGTGTGTGTTTGTGTGTGTGTTTGTGTGTGTGTGGATAGGGGGCTGTGTGTGTGATGTGTGTGTGGATAGGGGGCTGTGTGTGTGTGTGTGTGTGTGTGTGTGGATAGGGGGCTGTGTGTGTGTGTGTGTGTGTGTGTGTGTGGATAGGGGGCTGTGTGTGTGTGAGTGTGTGTGTGGACAGGGGGCTGTGTGTGTGTGTGTGTGTGTGGATAGGGGGCTGTGTGTGTGTGTGTGGATAGGGGGCTGTGTGTGTGATGTGTGTGTGGATAGGGGGCTGTGTGTGTGTGTGTGTGTGTGTGTGTGGATAGGGGGCTGTGTGTGTGTGTGTGTGTGTGTGTGTGGATAGGGGGCTGTGTGTGTGTGAGTGTGTGTGTGGACAGGGGGCTGTGTATGTGTGTGTGTGTGTGGATAGGGGGCTGTGTGTGTGTGTGTGGATAGGGGGCTGTGTGTGTGTGTGTGTGTGGATAGGGCGCAGTGTGTGTGTGTGTGTGTGTGTGTGGATAGAGGGCTGTGTTTGTGTGTGTGTGTGTTTGTGTGTGTGGATAGGGGGCTGTGTGTGTGTGTGTGTCTGGAAGGGAGTCTGTATGTGTATGTGCATGGGAGTCTGTGTGTGTGTGGATAGGGGGCTGTTTGTGTGTGTGGTTGGGGGGCTGTGTGTGTGTGTGGATGGGGGGCTGTGTGTGTGTGTGTGTGTGTGTGTGTGTGTGGATGAGGGGCTGTGTTTGTTTGTGTGTGGATGGGGGGGCTGTGTGTGTGTGTGTGTGCGGATAGGGGGCTGTTTGTGTGTGTGGATGGGGGGCTGTGTGTGTGTGTGGATACGGTGCTGTGTGTGTGTTTGTGTGTGTGTGTCTGTGTGTGTGTGGATAGGGGGCAGTGTGGGTGTATGTGTGTGATGTGTGTGTGGATAGGGGGCTGTGTGTGTGTGTGTGTGTGTGTGTGTGTGTGGATAGGGGGCTGTGTGTGTGTGTGTGGATGGCAGTCTGTGTGTGGATGGGACTCTTTGTGTGTGTGGATAGGGGGCTGTGTGTGTGTGTGGACAGGGGGCTGTGTGTGTGTGTGTGTGTGGATAGTCGGCTGTTTGCGTGTGTGTGTGTGTGGATAGGGGGCTGTGTGTTTGTGTGGATAGGGGGCTGTGTGTGTGTGAGGATAGGGGGCTGTGTGTGTGTGTGTGTGTGTGTGTGTGTGGATAGGGGGCTGTGTGTGTGTGTGTGGATAGGGGGCTGTGTGTGTTTGTGTGTGTGTGGATAGGGGGCTATGTGTGTGTGTGGATGGGGGCCGTGTTTGTGTGTGTGTGGATGGGGGGGCTGTGTGTGTGTGTGTGCATAGGGGGCTGTTTGTGTGTGTGTGTGTGGATAGGGGGCTGTGTGTGTGTGTGTGTGGATGGGGGGCTGTGTGTGTCTGTGTGTGTGTGTGTGTGTGTGTGTGGATGAGGGGCTGTGTGTGTGTGTGTGGATAGGGGGCTATGTGTGTGTGTGGATGGGGGCTGTGTTTGTGTGTGTGTGGATGGGGGTGCTGTGTGTGTGTGTGTGCATAGGGGGCTGTTTGTGTGTGTGTGTGTGGATAGGGGGCTGTGTGTGTGTGTGTGTGTGTGTGGATGGGGGGCTGTGTGTGTCTGTGTGTGTGTGTGTGGAAGAGGGGCTGTGTGTGTGTGTGTGTGTGTGTGTTGATGAGGGGCTGTGTGTGTGTGTGTGTGTGTGGATGGGGGGCTGTGTGTGTGGATGGGGGGCTGTATGTGTGTGTGTATAGGGGGCTGTGTGTGTGTGTGTGTGTGGATGGGGGGCTGTGTGTGTGTGTGTGGATGGGGGGCTGTGTGTGTGTGGGTTTGTGCATGGGGGGCTGTGTGTGTGTGTGGATGGGGGGATGTGTGTGTGTAGATGGGGGGTTGTGTGTGTGTGTGTGTGGATAGGAGGCTATGTGTGTGTGTGTGTGGATGAGGGGCTGTGTGTGTGTGTGCGTGTGTGAATAGGGCGCTGTGTGTGTGTGTGGATGGGGGGCTGTGTCTGTGTGTGGAAGGGGGGCTATGTGTGTGTGTGTGTGTGGATGAGGGGCTGTGTGTGTGTATGTGTGTGTGTGGATGGGGGGCTGTGTGTGTGTGTGTGGATAGGGGGCTGTGTGTGTGTGTGGATGGGGGGCTGTGTGTGTGTGTCTGTGTGTGTGGATAGGGGGCTGTGTGTGTGTGTGTGTGGATGGGGGGCTGTGTGTGTGTGTTTGTGTGTGTGGATAGGGGGCTGTGTGTGTGTGTGTGTGTGTGTGGATTGGGGGCTGTGTGTATGTGTGTGTGGATGGGGGGCTGTGTGTGTGTGTTTGTGTGTGTGGATAGGGGCCTGTGTGTGTGTGTGTGTATGTGTGTGTGTGGATGGGGGTTGTGTGTGTGTGTGTGTGGATAGGGGGCTGTGTGTGTGTGTGTGTGTGGATGGGGGGCTGTGTGTGTGTGTGTGTGTGTGGATGAGGTGCTGTGTGTGTGTGTTTGTGGATGAATGGGCTGTGTGTGTGTGTGTGTGTGTGTGTGGATGAGGAGCTGTGTCTGTGTGTGTGTGGATAGGGGGCTATATGTGTGTCTGTGTGTATGTGCATAGGGGGCTATTTGTGTATGTGTGTGTGGATAGGGGGCTGTGTGTGTGTGTGTGGATAGGGGGCTGTGTGTGTGTGTGTGTGTGCATAGGGGGCTATTTGTGTGTGTGTGGATAGGGGGCTGTGTGTGTGTGTGGATGGGGGCTGTGTGTGTGTGTGTGTGTGTGTGGATGAGGGCGCTGTGTGTGTGTGTGCATAGTGGGCTATTTGTGTGTGTGTGTGTGTGGATAGGGGGCTGTATGTGTGTGTGTGTGTGTGTGGATGGGGGTGCTGTGTGTGTGTGTGCATAGGGGGCTATTTGTGTGTGTGTGTGTGGATAGGGGGCTGTGTGTGTGTGTGTGTGTGTGTGTGTGGATAGGGGGCTGTGTGTGTGTGGATAGGAGGCTGTGTGTGTGTGTGTGTGTGTGTGTGCATAGGGGGCTATTTGTGTGTGTGTGTGTGTGGATACGGGGCTGTGTGTGTGTGTGCATAGGGGACTATTTGTGTCTGTGTGTGTGGATAGGGGGCTGTGTGTGTGTTTGTGTGTGTGTTTGTGTGTGTGTGGATAGGGGGCTGTGTGTGTGATGTGTGTGTGGATAGGGGGCTGTGTGTGTGTGTGTGTGTGTGTGTGTGTGGATAGGGGGCTGTGTGTGTGTGTGTGTGTGTGTGTGTGTGGATAGGGGGCTGTGTGTGTGTGAGTGTGTGTGTGGACAGGGGGCTGTGTGTGTGTGTGTGTGTGTGGATAGGGGGCTGTGTGTGTGTGTGTGGATAGGGGGCTGTGTGTGTGATGTGTGTGTGGATAGGGGGCTGTGTGTGTGTGTGTGTGTGTGTGTGTGGATAGGGGGCTGTGTGTGTGTGTGTGTGTGTGTGTGGATAGGGGGCTGTGTGTGTGTGAGTGTGTGTGTGGACAGGGGGCTGTGTGTGTGTGTGTGTGTGTGGATAGGGGGCTGTGTGTGTGTGTGTGGATAGGGGGCTGTGTGTGTGTGTGTGTGTGGATAGGGCGCAGTGTGTGTGTGTGTGTGTGTGTGTGTGTAGATAGAGGGCTGTGTTTGTGTGTGTGTGTGTTTGTGTGTGTGGATAGGGGGCTGTGTGTGTGTGTGTGTCTGGAAGGGAGTCTGTATGTGTATGTGCATGGGAGTCTGTGTGTGTGTGGATAGGGGGCTGTTTGTGTGTGTGGTTGGGGGGCTGTGTGTGTGTGTGGATGGGGGGCTGTGTGTGTGTGTGTGTGTGTGTGTGTGTGTGTGGATGAGGGGCTGTATGTGTGTGTGTGTGGATGGGGGGCTGTGTGTGTGTGTGTGTGTGGATAGGGGGCTGTGTGTGTGTGTGTGTGTGTGTGTGTGTGGATGGGGGGCTGTGTGTGTGTGTGTGTGTGTGTGTGGATGGGGGGCTGTGTGTGTGTGTGTGTGGATGGGGGGCTGTGTGTGTGTAGATGGGGGGTTGTGTGTGTGTGTGTGGATGGGGGGCTGTGTGTGTGTAGATGGGGGGCTGTGTCTGTGTGTGTGTGGATATGGGGCTGTGTGTGTGTGTGTAGATGGGGGGTTGTGTGTGTGTGTGTGTGGATGGGGGTCTGTGTGTGTGGATGGTGGACTGTGTGTGTGGATGGGGGTCTGTTGTGTGGATGGGGGGTTGTGTGTTTGTGTGTGGATGGGGGGGTTGTGTGTGTGTGTGTGTGTGTGTGGATGGGGTGCTGTGTGTGTGTGTGTGTGGATACGGGGCTGTGTGTGTGTGTGTGTGTGTGTGTGTGTGGACAGGGGGCTGTGTGTGTGTGTGTGTGTGTGTGTGTGGATAGGGGGCTGTGTGTGTGTGTGTGTGTGGATAGGGCGCTGTGTGTGTGTGTGTGTGTGTGTGTGTGTGTGTGGATAGGATGCTGTGTTTGTGTGTGTGTGTGGGTGTGGATAGGGGGCTGTGTGTGTGTGTGTGTGTGTGTGTGTGTGGATGAGGAGCTGTGTCTGTGTGTGTGTGGATAGGGGGCTATATGTGTGTCTGTGTGTATGTGCATAGGGGGCTATTTGTGTATGTGTGTGTGGATAGGGGGCTGTGTGTGTGTGTGTGGATAGGGGGCTGTGTGTGTGTGTGTGTGTGTGTGTGTGTGTGGATGAGGAGCTGTGTCTGTGTGTGTGTGGATAGGGGGCTATATGTGTGTCTGTGTGTATGTGCATAGGGGGCTATTTGTGTATGTGTGTGTGGATAGGGGGCTGTGTGTGTGTGTGTGGATAGGGGGCTGTGTGTGTGTGTGTGTGTGCATAGGGGGCTATTTGTGTGTGTGTGGATAGGGGGCTGTGTGTGTGTGTGGATGGGGGCTGTGTGTGTGTGTGTGTGTGTGTGTGGATGGGGCCGCTGTGTGTGTGTGTGCATAGTGGGCTATTTGTGTGTGTGTGTGTGAATAGGGGGCTGTATGTGTGTGTGTGTGTGTGTGGATGGGGGTGCTGTGTGTGTGTGTGTGCATAGGGGGCTATTTGTGTGTGTGTGTGTGGATAGGGGGCTGTGTGTGTGTGTGTGTGTGTGTGTGTGTGGATAGGGGGCTGTGTGTGTGTGGATAGGAGGCTGTGTGTGTGTGTGTGTGTGTGTGTGCATAGGGGGCTATTTGTGTGTGTGTGTGTGTGGATACGGGGCTGTGTGTGTGTGTGCATAGGGGACTATTTGTGTCTGTGTGTGTGGATAGGGGGCTGTGTGTGTGTTTGTGTGTGTGTGTGTGTGTGTGTGGATAGGGGGCTGTGTGTGTGATGTGTGTGTGGATAGGGGGCTGTGTGTGTGTGTGTGTGTGTGTGTGTGTGTGGATAGGGGGCTGTGTGTGTGTGAGTGTATGTGTGGACAGGGGGCTGTGTGTGTGTGTGTGTGTGGATAGGGGGCTGTGTGTGTGTGTGTGGATAGGGGGCTGTGTGTGTGATGTGTGTGTGGATAGGGGGCTGTGTGTGTGTGTGTGTGTGTGTGTGTGTGTGGATAGGGGGCTGTGTGTGTGTGTGTGTGTGTGTGTGTGGATAGGGGGCTGTGTGTGTGTGAGTGTGTGTGTGGACAGGGGGCTGTGTGTGTGTGTGTGTGTGTGTGTGGATAGGGGGCTGTGTGTGTGTGTGTGGATAGGGGGCTGTGTGTGTGTGTGTGTGTGGATAGGGCGCAGTGTGTGTGTGTGTGTGTGTGTGTGTGTGTGGATAGAGGGCTGTGTTTGTGTGTGTGTGTGTTTGTGTGTGTGGATAGGGGGCTGTGTGTGTGTGTGTGTGTGTCTGGAAGGGAGTCTGTATGTGTATGTGCATGGGAGTCTGTGTGTGTGTGGATAGGGGGCTGTTTGTGTGTGTGGTTGGGGGGCTGTGTGTGTGTGTGGATGGGGGGCTGTGTGTGTGTGTGTGTGTGTGTGTGTGGATGAGGGGCTGTATGTGTGTGTGTGTGGATGGGGGGCTGTGTGTGTGTGTGTGTGTGGATAGGGGGCTGTGTGTGTGTGTGTGTGTGTGTGTGTGTGTGGATGGGGGGCTGTGTGTGTGTGTGTGTGTGTGTGTGTGTGATGGGGGGCTGTGTGTGTGTGTGTGTGTGGATGGGGGGCTGTGTGTGTGTAGATGGGGGGTTGTGTGTGTGTGTGTGGATGGGGGGCTGTGTGTGTGTAGATGGGGGGCTGTGTCTGTGTGTGTGTGGATATGGGGCTGTGTGTGTGTGTGTAGATGGGGGGTTGTGTGTGTGTGTGTGTGGATGGGGGTCTGTGTGTGTGGATGGTGGACTGTGTGTGTGGATGGGGGTCTGTTGTGTGGATGGGGGGTTGTGTGTTTGTGTGTGGATGGGGGGGTTGTGTGTGTGTGTGTGTGTGTGGATGGGGTGCTGTGTGTGTGTGTGTGTGGATAGGGGGCTGTGTGTGTGTGTGTGTGTGTGTGTGTGGACAGGGGGCTGTGTGTGTGTGTGTGTGTGTGTGTGGATAGGGGGCTGTGTGTGTGTGTGTGTGTGGATAGGGCGCTGTGTGTGTGTGTGTGTGTGTGTGTGTGTGTGTGTGGATAGGATGCTGTGTTTGTGTGTGTGTGTGGGTGTGGATAGGGGGCTGTGTGTGTGTGTGTGTGTGTGTGTGTGGATGGCAGTCTGTGTGTGTGTGGATGGGACTCTGTGTCTGTGTGTGGATAGGGGGCTGTGTGTGTGTGTGTGTGCATAGGGGGCTGTTTGTGTGTGTGGATAGGGGGCTGTGTGAGTGTGTGGATGGGGGGGCTGTGTGTGTGTGTGTGTGCATAGGGGGCTATTTGTGTGTGTTGTGTGTGGATAGGGGGCTGTGTGTGTGTGGATAGGGGGCTGTGTGTGTGTGTGTGTGTGTGTGTGTGTGCATAGGGGGCTATTTGTGTTTGTGTGTGTGTGGATACGGGGCTGTGTATTTGTGTGTGTGCATAGGGGGCTGTGTTTGTGTGTGTGTGTGTGCATAGGGGACTATTTGTGTCTGTGTGTGTGGATAGGGGGCTGTGTGTGTGTGCGTGTGTGTGTGTGTATAGGGGGCTGTGTGTGTGTTTGTGCGTGTGGATAGGGGGCTGTGTGGGTGTATGTGTGTGATGTGTGTGTGTGGATAGGGGGCTGTGTGTGTGTGTGTGTGTGGGTGTGTGTGGATAGGGGGCTGTGTGTGTGTGTGTGTGTGTGTGTGTGTGTGTCTATGGATGGCAGACTGTGTGTGTGTGGATGGGACTCTGTTTGTGTGTGTGGATAGGGGGCTGTGTGTGTGTGTGTGTGTGTGTGGATGGGGGGCTGTGTGTGTGTGTGTGTGTGGATAGGGGGCTGTGTGTGTGTGTGTGTGTGTGTGTGTGTGTGTGGATGGGGGGCTGTGTGTGTGTGTGTGTGTGTGGATGAGGGGCTGTGTGTGTGTGTGTGTGTGTGTGTGGATAGGAGCTGTGCGTGTGTGTGTGTGTGTATGTGTTTTTGTGGACAGTGGGCTGTGTGTGTGTGTGTGTGTGTGTGTGTGTGTATGTTTGGATGGGGGACTGTGTGTCTGTGTGTGGATGTGGGACTGTGTGTGTGTGCGCGTGGATAGGGGGCTATGTGTGTGTGTGGATAGGGGGCTGTGTGTGTGGATGGGGGGCTGTGTGTGTGTGTGGATGGGGTGGCTGTGTGTGTATGTGTGTGTGTGTGTGGATAGGTGTGTGTGTGTCTGTGTGTGTGTGCGTGCGTTTGTGTGTGTGTAGTTAGGATGCTGTGTGCGTGTGTGTGTGTGTGTGTGTGGATGGCGTGTCAGCGTTGCTTTTTGTGCTCAGGTCCTGGGGTGGGACCTCGTGCTGGGTGTCAGATTGCCAATGTGCTTGTTGGCCTGGAGAGGAGTCCATCTTTTTACAAACTAAGGCAATCGTTTCTAACTATGATGACTTGATCTAATTTTTGAAGAAAGGGCATCACCTTGTGATGTTGCAAAGCATTTAACAGACAATGAAGCACTTTCAAAATTCAGCCACTGTAGTAATGTAGGGAAACACAGCCAAATTGTGCACAGCAAGCTCCCACAAACAGCAATGAGCCAAATAGCATAATACTTTGTTTCAATGAGGTTTGTTAAAGGATACATATTGGCCTCAAGACAGCAAAGAGAACTCCCCTGCTGTTCAAAGTAGTGCCATTTTACATCCACCTGAGAGGATAGACATGGCATCCATTTAACCGTTCATCTGAAAGGCAGCACGTGTGACAGTGCAGCACTCCCACAGCACCACAGTGGAAACGTCAGCCAAATGTTTGTGCTCCAGCCTCTGGACTGCTGCTTCAACCCATGCCCTGAGAGAAGAGTGCTGCCCACCGATCCACAGCTGGCACAAGAACTGTGAATTAAAGCTTAATGTTTGGAAGTGATGTAGGGTCAGTTGCCAGTGGGCTCTGAATCCTTGCTAATGGTTATACGTAAAGAGGTGATCTGAGAGTGACTACCCTTGACATCAAGGCAGCATTTGACTGAGTGTGGCATCAAGGAGCCCCAGCAAAACTAGAGTCAATGGGAATCAGGGGGAAAACCCTCCACTTGTTGGAATCATACCTATTACAAAGGAAGATGGTTGTGGTCATTGGAGGTCAATCACCTTAGTTCTAGGACATCACTGCTGGAGTTCCTCAGGTTAGTGTCCAAGGCTCAACCATTTTCAGCTCCATCATCAATGACCTTCCTTCCATCATAAGTTCAGAAGTGGGGATGTTCGCTGATGATTGCACAGTGTTCAGCACCATTTCCAACTCCTCAGCTACTGAAGCAGTCCACGTCCAGATGGAGCAAGACCTAGACAATATCCAGGCTTAGGCTGACAGGTGGCAAGTAACATTCGCGCCACACAAGTGCCAGGCAATGACCATCTGCAACAAGAGAGAATCTAACCATCGCCCCATGACAATCAATGACATTACCATCACTAAATCCCCCACTATCAACATCCTGGGGGTTACCATTGACCAGAAACTGAACTGGACTAGCCAGATAAATACTGTGGCTACAAGCGCAGGTCAGAGGCTAGGAATCCTGTGGTGAGTAACTCATCTCCTGACTCCCCAAAGCTTGTCCACCATCTACAAGGCACAGGTCAGGAGTGTGATGGAATACTCCCCACTTGCCTGGATGAGTGCAGCTCCAAAAACACTCAAGAAGCTTTCATCCCATCCAGGACAAAGCAGCCCACTTGATTGGCACCACATCCACAAACATTCACTCCCTCCACAACGTCGCACAGTGGCAGCAGTGTGTACTATCTACAAGATGCATTGCAGAAACTCACCAAGGCTCCATAGACAGCACCTTCCAAACCCACCTACACTACCATCTAGAAGGAACTTTGTACTTGGGAACACCACCACCTGGAAGTCACACACCATCCTGACTTGGAAATATATCGCCGTTCCTTCACTGTCGCTGGGTCAGAATTCTGGAACTCCCTCCCTAACAGCACTGTGGGTGTACCTACACCACATGGACTGCAGCGGTTCAAGAAGGCAGCTCACCACCACCTTCTCAAGGGCAACTAGGGATAAGCAATAAATGCTGACCCAGCCAGTGACACCCACATCCCCTGAGTGAAGAAGAAAAATTAAAGCCTTGTGATATGTTAGTGAGTTGTATGTTTCTGGGCTGGTTTGGAGTCTCGCTCCGGACTGTATTATTCAGACCGAACAGCAGCCTGACTGTGCAGTGGAGCCGCATGTCACCAGTGAAAATGCCACTTGATTTGACAGCTGCCAGCCAGGAATTCTGGAATCCATTTAAAAGGCGCATGATCAGGAGGGATTTAATTTCGGGAGATTGAAAATTAAGCATTAACGCCTTAAATGCCAGGCAGACTTGAGAGAGGAGAGCAGAGGGAACTGTTGACTCCTGGTGCAGGAGGCGAAATGAAAAGGCGTCATTGTCACAGTAACAGCTTTGCTGGAGAGGTTGGAAGGATGAATACACAGAAGGCAACATTCTGATTAAAGTACACTTTCTGGATTAAAGCACGGCGCAAAGCCCAATTGCCAGGACAGGGGAGGTTTTTATAGCTGTTGTGTGCAGCGATATTATAGACAAGTTCTATTTGAAAATATTTATGGTGTAAATTATGCAGTGCAACGAAGTTATTTTTCCCCTGTGAGCATTAAGTTCAGTTTGCAACGTGTAACTGCCGGTCAGTTTAATTTTGGTTTTGCATGTACTACGAGAAGGCTACAACTTGCCTCTTTATTGAAAGAGGGTGAGACAGTTTTCCCAGAATGCCATTTGAGTTCATGGTGGATTGACTTGGCTGTTGTTTGTCTGTGAGGCACCAGACCTGTGGCACAGCCGGACCTGAGAGCTGGAGGCTCACATCAGCAGTGACACAGCCAAGCAGGGTCCAGCGATGAGAGAGAGAGAGAGAGAGAGAGAGAGGGGGAGAGAGAAGGAGAGAGAATAAAATATACGAGCCACTACATGGACACACTTAGCTGCTAATGAAAATGTTAAAAACTTTCCTCCTTGTTTTCAAATCCTTCCTTTGCCTCACCGCCTTCCTTTCTCAGTAACCTCCTCCAACCCTTCGAGATCTCTGCGCTCCTCTAATTCAGGCCTCTTGCTCATCCCTGATTTTCATTGGTTCCCCCATTGACGACTGACGACCGTGCCATCAGCTGCCTGCAGCCCTAAGCCCTGGCAACCCCTCCATCATCCTCCCTCCTCCTTTAAGATGCTCCTCAAAATTAATCAATTGGACCAAGCTTTTGGTCAGCTGTCCTGATAGCTCCTTATCTGGCTTGGCATCACACTTTGCCTGGTAATTGCTCCTGTGAAGCACCTTGAGACATTTTTCTCCGTTAAAGAATTGCAAGAATTATGGGGAAGGAGCAGGGGAGCACAACTAATTGGATTGCTGTTTCAAAGAGCCAGCATTGGGCCGATTGTCCCACTTCTATGTTGTACTATTTTATGATTCTATATAAATGCACGTTGTTGTTGGTGCTCTGCATGTTTGACTATCTGTAAACCAATGGATCCTATAACTGAACTCTCATTGTCTGGTGTGAACGTGACTGCTGAGGCTTTTACCAAAACATAAATGTAATCAAAGCTTCTCACTGAATATCTGCGTAAATTGGAGTCAGATTTATCAGAGGTAACATTTTGTCAATTGGATTGCTACACGTGTGAAACATAACTGATATACAAGAGCACGGGGTTGATAACAAACTCCAGGGAGCCTATATTGGAGATTGAAGTGCTTCTTAGCCTTCTCTGATCCATGCCTCATTCCAGGTGCCAGTCTTGTAAACCTTCCTTGTACCCACTTCTGGGTCTTCACGGTGCCAAAAATGCACTGGGGAAAAATCAGCATCACCTCCGGATGATTCAGATCTGTTGAAAATTGTTTTTGAAAGCGACTATTTGCTAACTTCCTTTTTGTTTTTTTCATCCCGAAGACAGTTAGTTGCCTTGGGCTCCCATATCTAGGCGAGTTTCCCGAGCGCAGGGATGATGGGTTCAAATCCCTCTGGAGCCTCTCAGTTGAAACTTTTCTGGCACTTTTTCACAAAGCTTGCAGCATTGACAGCGTAATTGTGACACAAATAATAAATTGCTCCTGTCAGTAACTATTTCTTCATAGAATGATAAAACACTCACTCATTGCGCCTAAAGAGCCAAACCAGATTTCTCCATCCTTTGAGCTCGAGTTGTGCATTACGTCATCATGTACCACACTGGGACTGAAACCCACAGCCTTCTGACTCAGAAGTGGGCCTGATTTTAACCCACTCAAAGCCCATTCATTTACACCGAGTTAAAACTGGGCCAAGCTGATGCTATTAGCAGAGCCTGCCAAGTAACTATAGTGAGGGCTGATGGTGGAACAACTCCGAGTAGCAACAGGAACATTGGTCAGTTGGTTGAGGGCAAAGGCTGAGGGTGGAGCTGTCAAAAGGCTTATTTTACCTAAGGGCAGATTCCTTGCATTGCCTTATCACACACAGCAGTCTTAAGCAAAACTACTGATGAGTCATGTGTCTATTTCCTATTTGCTTTATACAAACACAACCCAGTGAACTGATCCCATTTTTCTTGGTTGCCTGTGAACACTTAATGCCGATGGCCCTTTAAAGCACATACAAGAAATAGTGCAGCTGATCTTCAATAGACGCTCCCTAGATTTTATTATCAGCCCCGTGCTCTTCGTATATCAGTTATATTTCACACGTACAGCAATCCAATTGACAAAATGTTACCTCTGTTAAATTTGACTCAATTTACACAGTTACTCAGTGAGAAACTTTCATTGCATTTACTGTTCTGGTAAAAGCCACAGCATTGACGTTCACCCCAGATAATGCGAGTTCAATTATAGGATACATTTCTGGGTATTACATATAGTAAAACACACAGAGCACCAACAACAATGTGCGTTTATATAGAATCATAGAATAGTAGAGCATAGAAGGGGCTGATTGATACTATGCTAGCTCTTTCGAACAGCAATCCAATTAGTTGTGCACCCCACCCCCCCCACCCACACTCTTTCCCCTTAATTCGTTCAATTCTTTCTTCCTCTAGTACTTATACAGCATCTTTAACCGAGCAAAATGTCTCAAGGTGCTTCACAGGAGTGATTACCAGACAAAGTGTGATACCAAGCCAAATAAGGAGCTATCAGGACAGGTGACAAAAAGCTTGATCCACTTGATAGTTCTTAAATAGCATCTTAAAGGAGCAGAGAGGATTATTTAATAGTTCAAAATTATGCAGGGCTTTGATAGAGTAAATAAGGACAAATTGTCTCCACTGGCCAGAGGGTCAGTTACCAGGGGACACAGATTCAAGACAATTGTCTAAAAAAACCAGGGAGAATTGATCATTGTTTCCTACTCAGTGAGTTGTTTTGATCTGGAATGCGCTGCCTGAAAGGGCGATGGAAACAGATTCAAGAGGAACTTTCAAAAGGGAATTGGATAAATACTTGAAAAGGAAGAGTTGTTGCAAGGCTATGAAGGAAAACAGGAGAAGAAATACCGAGAAAAACTCAGCAGGTCTGGCAGCATCGGCAGAGAAGAGCACAGTTGACGTTTCGAGTCCTCATGACCCTTCAACAGAACTAAGTAAAAATAGGAAAGGGATGAAATATAAGCTGGTTTAAGGTAGGAGGGGGGGGGAGGTGCACAGGCACAGGGGTGCACAGGCAGAATGGGCCAAATGGCTTCCTTCTATGCTGTAAGATAGAAAGATAGCAACATCAATTCACTAGGAGGTGGCATAGCGGTATTGTCACTGGACTAGTACTCCAGATACCCAGGGTAATGCTGTGGGGACCTGGATTTGGATCCCACCACGGCAGATGGTGAAATTTAAATTCATTAAAAAATCTGATATTAAAAGTCTAATGATGACCGTGAAACCATTGGAGATGGACAATAAGACGCTGTTTGAGTGATAGTCCAGAACCATCTAATTGGGTAATGGTGATTTTGTTGGCTTTCCAGTTGGCCGTGGGAAGATGGAGCATCTGTTGGCGTCCGATGGCAGGAGTGCGACAGAGCAGTTGGATGTGAAGGTTGGGGGGGTTTGATCCGTGTGCTGAACTCATCAGGAATACATTAGTTGGCAAACCTAAGGAGTTGGGGGCAGGGCGCCAAGACCTTGGATAAATTTGTTAATGAGGATGAAAACTCGGAGATCATATCACTGACGTACCAGTGGCCAATGAAATGCATAAGGAACGAGGTGATGGGAGCATGGAACATAAAAATAGGAGCTGGAGTAAACCGTTTGGCCCTTCAAGCCTGCTCAGCTAGTCAATAAGATCATGGTCGACCTTCCACCTAAACTGTACCTATCCGCGTTATCCCCATATTCCTTAATTCCCAAAAATTTGTCAACCTCTGTCTTGAATATGCTCAATGATTGAGTGTCCATGGATATCTAGGGTAGGGAATTCACAATCCTATAAGTGAAGAGATTTCTCCTCAGCTCAGCCCTAAATGGCTAAGCCCTCATACTGCGTCTGTGGCCCTGTGTTCTCGATTTCCCCAGCCAAGGGGAACATTTTCCAGCATCTACTCTGTTGGGCCCCTTCAGAATTTTATATGTTTCAATTAGCTCACCTCTCATTCTTCTAAATTCTAGGGAATATAGGCCTAGCCTACTCCATCTCTCCTCACAGGATAATCCATTCATCCCAAGAACCAGTGTAGTGAAGTATGTCCTCCCTTAGTTATGGACCCCAGATCTTCCAAGCAGCAGCAATGATAATCGGATTGTCACTGCACACGAAAATTGCCCCAAGTCGACATTGCTGCACATTTCTTCCCTGATCTTCCAACCCTGGCTCATATAGTTGGGTGAAGTGGGAAGGTAGGTAAGGGGGTAAGTGGGTAGAGTGGGTGAGTGGGTAGTTGTGGGGGGGATCGTCAGGGCAGGGCCGGGGGTTGGGGTGGGGGATGTAGTCGGGTAGTCAGATGGGGTAACCAGGTGGTCAGAGGGGGTAGCCAGGTGGTCCAGGAGTGGCTGGTCGGGTCGGGAGGGTAGTCGAGTGGTCAGGTTGTAGTCGGGTAGGCAGGCCGGAGGGGCTAGTCAGGCCTGGCCAGGGAGGTTAGTCTGGTGGCCAGAAGGAGTAGTTAGCAAGTCGGAGGGGGGTAGTCAGGTCATTGGGGGGGGATAGTCGGGTGGTGGGAAGGGCTAGTTGCGTTGGGGGTTTAGTCAGGTTGGGAGGGTAGTTGAGCGGGTAGGAGGATAGCTTCATCAGGGGGCTAATCTGCTGGTCAGGGAGCTAGACTGGTGGTCGGGGGTTGATCAGGAGGGATTGGGGGTAGTCAGGCCGGGGATGTAGTCACTTGTGGCCAGGAAAGTAGTTGGGTCGGGGGGCTAGTTAAGTGGTCGGTGGGGGGTAGTTGGGTTGGGTCAGGAGGGTAAATGGGTCAGGGGGCTAGTCAAGTGGTAGGAGGGAGATAGTTGGAGGGGTCAGTGGGGTTTAGTTGTGAGTTGGTTGTGGAGTTACCTGGGTGTTAGACTAGGTTTTAATCTGTCTAACATTTCCTGGGTAACTATCCAGGTAAGTACATCAGAACTGTCCAAAGTCTCTGGCTCTAGCTCAGAGTTGGAGATATTCACGGAGGGTCCCGGGGAGCAGGAGAATTGCCCATCGGAAGTTTAAACTTTCTGGGCAATTCCCACGTAGGCCCGCGCATCAGAATTTCCACAGGATCCTGATCTGCATCGTCAGTCGTAGGTTCAGCCTCCGACAATCCAGAGGGCAGGTAGGTGGATAGGTGGGTGAGCAGGTAGGTAGGTAGGAGGGTAGGTGGGTGAGCGGGTAGGTAGGTGGGAGGGTACGTGGGTGAGCGGGTAGGTAGGTGGGAGGGTAGGTGGGTGAGTAGGTGGGTAGGTGGGTGAGTGGGTAGGTAGGTGGGAGGGTAGGTGGGTGAGCGGGTAGGTAGGTGGGAGGGTAGGTGGGTGAGCAGGTAGGTAGGTGGGAGGGTAGGTGGGTGAGCAGGTAGGTAGGTGGGAGGGTAGGTGGGTGAGCGGGTAGGTAGGTGGGAGGGTAGGTGGGTGAGCGGGTAGGTAGGTGGGAGGGTAGGTGGGTGAGTGGGTAGGTAGGTGGGAAGGTAAGTGGGTGAGCGGGTAGGTGGGGAGCGAGTTGGTGGGTGGGCGGGTAGGTGGGGGAGCGGGTAGGTGGGAGGGTAGGTGGGTGGGCGAGTAGGTGGGTGAGTGGGTAGGTGGGAGGGCGGGTAGGTGGGGGAGTGGGTAGGTGGGGGAGCGAGTTGGTGGGAGGGTGGGTAGGGGTGGGCGGGTAGGTGGGTGGCAGTGTAGGTGGGAGGGCAGGTAGGTGGGTGGGTGGGTAAGTGGAGGAGTGGGAAGGTGGGGGAGCGAGTTGGTGGGTGGGCGGGTAGGTGGGAGGGTGGGTAGGTGGGTGGGCAGGTAGGTCCAGAGACCAGAAGATTTGGCTTCGGAACTACACACAGTGCTCCAGATGTGTCCTCACCAATGTTGTGTATAAATGTAATGAGTGCGCATGGAGGAACATGGAGTGAATGACACAAAACTCACTGTACTTGGAAGCAAACAGTAAGCAAATACTTGTTTTCATAAAAGCATTATTAAAACACTCTTTCCATGCAGCACTTTCACATTACATAGTATTGTAATTTAAATGTGGGGTCAATGATTACCAGTCATTTGAAAATGGAGAAAATTCACCCAATGGAGTTTGAGAGTCACTGCAATATGGAATGTGTTACCAGACACCGCTCCTGAAACTAAGCATTTAAGAAGAAGCTAGATAAACGCTTGAAGAGAAAGGTTATGTAGAAATGAGAGCACAGGGATAGGCCATTTGCCCAACTGGTTGCTGCCAGTGTTTATGCTCCACCTGAGCTTTCTGCCACCCCTCTTCATCTCACCTTATCAGCCCGTGTGTCAGCTGTAGCTCAGTTGGTAGCATTCTTGCCTCTCAATCAGAAGGCTGTAAATACAGGTCCAACTCCAGGGACTTGAGCACTTCAGTGCGGTACTGAGGAAGTGCTGCACTGTCAGAGGTGCTGTCTTTTGAATGAGACGCTAAACTCAGGCTCTCTCTGACCTCATAGGTGAATGCAAAAGGTCCTGTGGCAGTATTCACAGATGAACAGGTGATTTACCTCTGGTGTCCTGGCCAATACTTATCCCTCAAGCAACATCGCAAAAACAGATTATCCTGCCATTATCACATTGCTGTTTGTGGGAGTTTGCTGTGTGCACCTCGGCTGCTGTAGTTGCTACAGTTTAACTGTGACTACACTTCAAAAGTGCTTTATAAAATGCTTTGGGATGTCCAGTGGTTGCGAAAGGTGCTATATAAATGCAAGTCTTTTGTCCCTTTATTCCTTTCCCTCTCTTGTACTTAATCCCATATTCCCCATTAATACTTCTATGCTACTTGCCTCAACCATTCCACGTGGTAATTAGTTCCATGAGCTAACGACATATTAAAATGGCTCAGAAAGAATAAGGAGATGGGATTCAAATCAAGAACTTCATGAAATGAAGTTTGCATTAACACATGCATTGAAGTCTGAATGGCCCTCTCCTGTGCTGATGTTTCAATGGTATTATGATCTGACAGTCTACTATTATTCTGAGTGACACTCATTACCAAGTTGCCCAAACAGGATTTTACCAGATATGATATCAGGAGGAAATCTCAAGTATCAATCGAATGGAGGGTTAGCATTGAATGGAGGGTTGCATGCAGAAGGAGGCCATGTGGGCCATTGTGCCTATGCTAGCTCTCTCCAAGAACAATTCACTTAATCCCTCACCCCGCCTTTTTCTCATCATCCTGCAAATTTTTTCTCTTCAGATAATTATCCAATTCTCTTACGAAAGCCACACTTGAATCTGTCTCCATCACATTCTCGGGCATTGTATTCGAGATCCTAACCAGTTGCTGCGTAAAAATGGTTTTCCTCACATTGCCATTGCTTCTTTGGGCAATCAGCTTAAATCGGTGTCCTCTCCGATCCTTCCACCAATGGAGACAGTTTGTCCCTATCTACCTTGTCCAGACCTGTCATGATGTTGAATGCCTCTATCAAATCTCCTCTCAACCTTCTCTTCCCCCAGGAGAGGAACCTGATCTTCTCCAATCTATCTACATGGCCGAAGTTCCTCACCCCGGAACCATTCTTTCCCGCACCCTCTCTAAACGCCTTCACGTCCTCCCTAACGTGTGCTGCTCGGAACGGGACGCAATACCCCAGTTCAGGCCGAACCAGTGTTTTAAATAGTTTTACTGTAACTTCCATACTTTTCGCTCTACGGCCAGAATTTTAAGTCCCACAGGCGGGCAGGCGGGCGCCTGACCAGAACGGACGTGAAATAGCTGGGCGAGCATCCCAGCGTCATCGCGCAGTCGCTTGACGTTTTGCTCGACGGGCGCGCGCAGCAGTCGGAATCACGCCCGCCGACAATTAAGCCCATTAACGACGCGGTCGACAACGATTTTATGCGGCCTGCCCACATTTATGGTTGGCGGGTGGGCCATTCTCCCGGGTGGCATCCATATTTTTGCCCAAACCTCGATCCAGAGCGGGATGACATCTGTGTGGGGAAATTAAATGAAAGGAGATATCTGGGGGACTGGTTTTTTTTTATGAGGCGCGCTTTCAGATGCACAATTGTGGTGCGTGGACATATTTTGCAGCATTTTCGTCGTTTCCTTTGTCCTGTGGAGGTCTGCAGCTCCCCTCTGGGGCATCTGCCTGTCTTAAGGGGGCTCACCAGAAATGCTCACCCGCACCCTCCGGTTACATCGGCGCCCGGCCTCTTCCCGCCCCCACCCCCGGCAGCGCTGGGCATTTCAGCGCGCCTTTCACTAACGGCCAGCTATCGCGAAATCTCGGTCCCGGGGCCGATCGGGGCCCATTTCCTGTCCGCTCCTGGGGCCGCCGATCACGTGTACCCAACGACCGAAAAATTCAGGCCTATGTCCCTATTTATAAAGCCCAGGATCCTATCTGCCTTATTAACTGCTCTTAACCTTCCAGCCACCTTCAATGATTTGTGTACATCTACCCCCGGTCCTCCTGCTTCTGCATGCCCTTTAGAATTTCACTCTTTATTTTGCATTGTCCTTCTTCATTCTTTTCTGCATTAAATTTCACCTGCTTCTCGTCCATTCATTACATTCGCCTGCCCAAGTCCCCTTGAAGTTTATCACTATCCTCCTCACAGTCCGCAATACTACCAAGTTTTGTGTCGCCTGCAAATTTTGAAATTGTGACCTGCGCACCCAAGTCTGGGTCATTAAGATATATCAAGAAGCACAGGTCCTAACATCAGCTCCTGGGGAATCTCGCTATAAACCTTCCTCTGGATCGGAAAACAACCATTCACCATTACCCTCTGCTTTCTGTCTACTTTCGTCCCCAAGTTGCTACTGTTCCTTTTATCTCATGAGCTCCAACTTTGCTTACAAGCCTGTCAACAAAGCAATTTTATCAAATGCCTTTTGCAAGTCTATGTACACCACATCAACAGCATTACCCTTATCAACCCCCTCTGTTACCTCATCAAAAAACTCCAGCAAGTTAGTCGAACATGATTTTCCTTTAAGAGATCCATGCTGGCTTTCCTTAATTAATCCGCATTGTCCCAAGATTTTCCGGCCCCATCGCGGGTGGGACCCGCCGCGGGGGAGGCGGTGCCCCAGCCAGAAGGCCATTGACTTGCGGCGGGACCGGAAGATCCCGGCAGCGGGCGGGTGTAGAAAATCCCGCCCCTAGAAGCTTCAGCAACCACCTGAGACTGTAGTTTCAATTTAGCTCAGACAATGGCCATGAAACTCATTCCCTGGAAACTGCATGTTGTAGTGTGTTAGAGCATTGTCCTTTCCAGTTTCAGATTGACTTTCGAATCGCACAAAACCTAGCGGACACTCCCGGTGCCGTACTGTGCTGTTGGAAGCGCCATTTTATCAGGTGAGGTGTTAATCTGAGGCCTTCTTTGCCCTCTCAGTCTATGGAATTACACCACATGGACTGCAGCAGTTCAAGAAGGTAGCAGGTCACCACTACCACCTTCTCAGGGGTAATTAGGAATGGGCAATAAATGCTGGGTTTATCAGTGACATTCACATCTCAAGGACAAATAAAAAAAAAGGATTTGTTATGATATCTTATTTTAATGAGGTGTAAAATCACTCGAAATGAACAACTGGCATTAAAATAGAAGAAAGTCATTCAAATACATTGTGGGTAATTTCTAGCTTCACACGGGCAAGCAAGAACTCTTTATTTAATATTGAATAGCGAGGGAGGACATATTACACCCAGCCACCATGTCAATCACTCACAGGTCAAGCAAGAGCCAAACCATTAACATTACCATGGCAACCTTAAACATCTTCACTCTCTTTGGGCCTTATGCCATTGCGCTGTAAACATGACCTGACAGCCTTTGAATTTGCATTGGACAAGATAAAATGTTATTCTTGCCCAGAGTAGCAGCTGCCATTTCTTTTTGTTAGAACAAGTACAGAGGCAGGGACCCAGCCGCGAGATTGACATTAGCATGAAAAAGAAATATGACAGACACAAGGTACAAGTGCGACGACCGCAACCACAACAGTAACTTGTGTTCACGCTGGGCCTTGAACATGGACCAACTCCCCCGCTGCTTCACGGGAGAGTGGCCAGACAAAAGTTAACAAAGGAATGAGATTAGGGTGACCAAAGGCTTTTATGCCTTTCATGGGATGTGGGCATCACTGGCAAGGCCAGCGTTTGTTGCCCATCTCTAATTGCCCTTGAACCGATTGGCTTGCTAGCCCATTTCAGAGGGCAGTTTAGAGTCAACCGCATTACTCAGGATCTGGAGTCACATGTAGGCCAGACCAGGTAAGGACGGCAGATTTCCTTCCCTGAAGGGTACTGGTGAAGCAGGTGGGTTTTCACAACAGTTGATGATAGCTTTACAGTTGCCATTGCTGAGACTGGTTTTTCAATTCCAAATTTTATTAATTGAATTGAGATTCCACCACCTATCATGGTGGGATTTGAACCCATATCCCCAGATATTAGCCTGGTCTTACTGGAGTACTAGTCTAGCAACATTACTAATATGCCACCATCTCCCCTCCCCGCAACTGGATTGTGTGTTGTCCTGGTCATCATATTATAAAAAGGATATAGAGGCACTGGAACTGGAGAGGCTGAGAAAAGATTTATAGGGATGATACCAAAAATGTATGGGTATAGGTATCAGGAAAGGTGAACAGGCTGGCTCTCTTGTCTCTTGAGAAAGAAAGGCTGAGATGACCGAATAGAGACCTTTAAAATTATGAAAGCTTTTGCTCTAGGGCATACAGGGAGAATGTTTCCTCTTGAGAGAAAGAGAATAATTAGAGGCCATCAATATAAAATAGTCACCAAGAAATCCAATAGAGAATTCAGAAGAAACCTCTTTACCCAGAGAGCAGTGAGAATGTGGAGCTCGCTACCACAGGGAGTGATTGAAACAAATAGTATAGATGCCTTTAAGGGGAAACTAGACATGAGGAAGAAGTAAATAGATGATTAGGATGGTAGATTAGATGAGGAAAGATAGGATGAGGTTCGAGTGGAGCATAAACACCGGCATGGATTTGTTGGTCCGAATGGTCTGTTTCCGTGCTGTATATCCTAGATAATCTATGTTTAGTTTCTAGAGACTGCAGGACAATCCTGGAGGATTGGCAACACAACCTGCCACCTTATAAATCATCTGGATACTAGAGTCCGAGATCTCATGCAATGCCATGTTTAGCGCTGTATTGGGAAATTCACTATAAGGCAACTAGAAAACCCATTCCCCACCCCCACCCCCTCCCCCCTCAACAACAACATGATCGCCACCATCCCTTACTTGGCAACATCCTTGGAAGTGGTGAAGAGCTTTCATTGCAAAAATAGGAGGGTGAAAATCCAAATGTAAAATTAATATTCAGAAACTTAGTTATCTGGGAGCTGCAATAATTGTGGTTGGAGTGACGACCAAATATTTCATTCAAGGTCTTAAATTACTGTAGCTGTGATTTATGCCTTTGAAACCTATTAACTGCCTTTTTAAATGAAGCTTAAGACAGCTCTCTCACACTCTGTGTAGACAGTGCTTTTAGCAGTAAAATGCTTCACCTCTCCCTATTCCAGTCCCCAGCAAGACAATTCATTTCACCACAGAAAGATTATTAACAAACTGCTTTGTGTGCGTGTGTATGTTTATGACTTTTTATTCCCCTCTGCAAGTTGCCCCTTTGTTGATAGTGTGAATAAATCTGGTTAATGTCAGCCCAGTGAAGGAAAGCTAGGCAGAGGGACTGACGGCTCCAAGCAGCAGCCTGGTTGCATAGATCTGTTGGTGCTATTCTCAGAGTGTCAGAGCTGGTTACAGGACGGGTAGACGCACCTAGACCAGCCACTGTTCCGTGCAGCCTTGCCAGGCAAAATGGGAAGAGCAAAGTTTGACACCTCACCACCCCATCCCCGCACACCTCTGTGCTGTGTTTACTGACCTCAACTGAGTCAAGTCAATACCAGGGACCACTACAGTTTGGTTCGGGCATCTGAAGGTGGCTTTTAACAAAGGTCTTAAAGGAAGAGATGGGTTGGAGATGCAGAGGGTTTTAAGGAAGGCAACCTGGAACGTGGGGCACAGTTTCCAATAGCAGGGGTACAGGGGGATGCACAAGAGGCACAGTCAGAGGGATGGAAAGTTGGAGGTTGGGGGCATGTGGCTGTTGGTACTGGTACAGGTTAGTGATAGGGTGGGACAACTTCATGAAGGGATTTAAACACAAGGGTATGAATTTCGCAATTAGCCAGGGGCTCCCGTGCCTTGTTGCTGCCCAGAGACTCATGTTGGAAAGAGCACACGTACAGACATCAAGTGCGAATAGGGTTAGGTTTAAGCACATCAGCTTCCCTCCCTCCCCGCACCTTGTGCCCTGGTTCACTTAGCACGCCCAACACTGAAGCTCTTCACTGCCACTGTAACAGTGGTAATGGGTGGGAGGTCTGTTTAATTGGGTCTTTTAATAGCGGGACAAATGTCGGTTTTTCTGTCAGAAGTGATGGAAGGCCCATGGAGCATCAGCTTAAAGAGATAGAGGTGGAGAGATTTAGTGAGGGAATTCCAGAGCTTGGGGATCTCAACATTTGGCTGGAAAGGAAATTAGCTGGAGTTGGAGACCTTGGAGGGTTGTAGGGAAGGAGGAGGTCATAAAACCCCCCATTCTGGAGTCTAGGTTTGGTAGCGGGAGTGGAAGTGAGAGTGATTTCCACTGGGGGTGGGGGGGGTGGGAGGCATCCACGAAGAGCAGGGCAAATCTTGCAGTGGGGGCAGGCAGGAAGTTGCTGTCCCCACCCTTACCTCATGGGGTCAAAGGTCCTGGCACCATATTTAAAGGGCACCCGGACAGTCACTCACTCACTGCAAGCCAGGAGCTCCAGATTCTCCAGATCACTGTCAGTATGTCGCAGAGAAGTCAATGTGTGGCCCCATGGTTTAGTGAAGCCCCCCCCCCCTGCATGTTCTCCCCCAGGAAGTCCAGGAAAGGTGGATGGCGTTGCTTCCCAGGGACGGAGACCGATCTGACCATGGCGGCCTGGGAGAAGTTGGCAGTGGAGGTTAGTGCCTGTGGGTCCCACAGAAGAACAGTCCGGCAGTGCAGGAAAAGGATGAATGATCTGCTGCGCTCCACCTGAGTAAATGGCATCGCCTACTCACTGCAAAGTGACCCTCACAAGGGCATCAGGCAGTGTAAGCGTGCGAGTGCACGGGGATGTCAGACAGGAGTTAGGGTGGCAGGACTCAGCAGTAGATGGGACGTGTGCTCTGAACTAGGGGCAGCCGCTTCATGCCCCCTGTGTTCTACCAGTTACAGGACATTCTGCTTGTTAATCACTTCCAGGAGAGGGCTCAGCTACTGCCATTGGCCTGGATGCTCATGCACCCATAGGGAGGACAATCAATCCTTCTGCCTTTCTGCAGGACAAGAACTTGCTCAATGAGAGGAAACGGGCCAAGACCCGTTGGGTGCCTGCCCAACATCTGAATCCTCACCCCATTTGAGGAGGAGGTCCCAGGACTTGCCAGGGAGGAGCAGGACTGTGCCTGCACTGAAGGCGAGATAGGGCTCCCACAGCAGGCCAGTGAGGATGTCTCCAGCCTGTGGTTGTCATTTGCGCCCACAGAATGAGACATTGCTTTGATAAGGGAGCCCGCACAGGCATCCACTAAACCTTTCTTTACTCCATTCCAGGCACCAGCAAGAAAAGGGGGAGGCCCACAAGGGAGACCAGCCACTGAACCAACACCAACCCCTCTGAGGATGAAGTCTCTGAGGATGCACTGTCACAGTGTTTACCTGCACCCTCCACCAGTGCAGAGATATTCTAGAGTAGGCTCGGGGGGGGGTCACAGTCTGGTCAGCACCTCACTGACAAGAGTCCACAGCTGACGGAGGAAGTGATAGCCAAGGCCTGTGACGCTCGGAGGACTGCTAGAGACCAGGTGCCTGCTGAGCCCCGTGCTGATGATGAGCCTCTGGACTCAGCCATAAGAGACATGTTGGAGATGCAGAGACAGACAGGGGGACATCAGGCAGAGATACCAGAGGCCGTGCGCAGACTGGACGAAGGTTGGAGGGGTCCATCCATGTTCTATGTGCTAATGTGGCTTCGACATGCGAGCACTTGGCTGCCTCCATGGAAAGTGTGGTGACCGCCTTAGAGACCCAGCTCCAGTAGATAACATAGTGGCTGCCGGATATGCGCTCGGACCTGCAGTCCATTGTTCTAGCCATGGGTGCAATGCAACAGTGGCTAGGCGAGAGGGACTGAGGCACCTCTCTCTCTCTCTCTCTCTCTCTCCCGCCCCAGGTGCCCCTTCTCCTCAAGGAGACAGGGAGGTGTTATCATGTACCCACAGGGCAGAGCAGCACCAGTAAGGCATCCCAGGGACTTCATCCCATGACACACCAAGCATGACCTGCTGCTGCACCTCCCCTCTACCAGTGACCCCATCATCTCCAGCAGGTCAGGCTGAGGTGGGTGCACCTGCTCCTGTGGAGGAGGCCCTTAGCAGTGGTCACTACATGTCCTCTGGGGTCCTGATGTGAGATATGAGGAGGATGATGCTAAGAGGCCTCAAGGGGAGTAAGACAGGCGAAGTGAGTGGCCAGGATCATGGCAGATGGAGTATGAGGGGTCAAAAGTATCAGGCTCTCTACTGTGGTCTGGGGAATAGCAAATGAGGGTCTCTCCTAGATGGTGAGATAATGAGAAGTGTGCACGACCAAACGGACCCGACTGTCTTTGTTCAAAGTAACTGTGAGCCTAAGTCCCGGGATTGGTGGGCAAGGCAACTTTAAGGGCTCCCAGGGTGGGGAGGGTAGGGAAGGCCTGGAGGGGCGCAAAGGAGGCAATCGGGGTGTATGGGGAAAGGCTGGGGATGTGAGGGATGTCCAGCGGCCGCCGGGCCTCAAGGAGGTGGAGCTGCCCGAAGTCAGAAGGGGGCTTCTGATGGAGGCACCCCACCCCCGCTGGTCTTCCAGCCCAAGGTCTAAGCCTCTTCATTATCGGGCTTCCCTCATGCCAGGTAAATCCTCCCGCCAGCCTAAAAATTGAAGCTGGGTGGGAAATGCCCTTAAGTGGTCAATAATTGGCCGCTTAGGGGCCTCAATTGGGACAAGGGCAGGCATCCCGTCTAAGGCCTTGCCCGCCCCAGTGTAAAATTGCTGTGAGGTTGGGGTGGGCCAGAACCCAGAAGGAATCTCATTCCTTCGATTTCACGCTCCCCGCCCACTGCCTAAAAGTGGGATAGTGTGAAATTCAGGCCAGAGTGTAGGATTTGGAAGTCAGGGAGCAGTTGGCTGCAGCCTTGGTGGGACCTCACCTGGAGTATTGTCTGTCCTGTTCAACTCCTTGCCTAGGGAAGGATTGACCTCTGCACATACAGATTGCAACCAAGGTTCACCAGACTTGTTCCAGGGTATTGGGGATTACCCCATGAGGTGAGGTGACTGCAGCTCCTGACCTTTCTGTGTTTTCGATGTTGTGAGGCCCATGATTCAGGGAGCAAACCTGCTACCATGTGGGCTTCACCATAGAGAGGAGAACACACGGAGCACGGCTCTCATCCAGTTGCCACATGATCATTAGGGTGCCCCTTTAGTCAGCCAATTGTGCTCGTCTTGAACTCCCTAAAAGACCCTCCCCCCCTCTCCACTTCAGGGATTACATGTCCAGAGCAACTGTGTTGTCAAGAAGAGCCTTGAAAAAAATGGTGTACGTAACTTTCCAGACATGCTCCACCACCTTCTCCCCACCCCACCCGCCACCCACCAATGTCCGCCCGTCGCCCTTGACCTACCCAATATAACCATTCCTCTCCCTTCTGTCGCCCTCGAACCTTGCCCCGCTGGCTTTGACCCTATTATCATCCACCTCCACATGCCTTCCCTCTCCTCAGAGCCTAGACCCGTTACCATCCCCACTCCCACCCTCACCCGGACCCTCTGTTGTGATCTGAGCTTCCTGTTCCACCCATTTCCATGAGCCCCCGCCAACCCCACCATGAAACCTTCAGCTACCTGACCATTACCCTGGACCTGCTGCCCTGCTGCAACCCATTCCCCCCTCCCCTCTTACTATAACTGTTCCCTCTGCTGCCCAATTCCCCCAGTTCAAAGCCCGGGACCCCACTGGAGACAGCACCGACCCCACCCTCTAGGACTGGCTCTCTCCCCACCATCCCTGCCTGGAATCCCCCCCCTCCTCCCCCCCACCCAACCACAGGACCCCCGAGACCCAATACGCAAAGCCCTTCCCTCCAACCCACATCCCTGCACCCTCGCATTCCCTCCTAGCCTTCCACCCTTCTCCGAACAGACTGTTTTTCTTACACGGACAGCCTCCCACCCTCCCCCGCTGGTCCTCCCTCCCTTGCCCAGAGTCACGTGAGGGGACATGTTTTCGTTATTTTTAAAAATCTTTATCTTTAATGTTCTAAACCTTCAGCTCCCTGAGGCAGCTCGGCACCTTCGGGGAGCTCCCTGTGAGTGCGCCCGCGCGCATGCGCAAACTTCTGCGCTAGCCCTCCTCCCCACAACACCCCCCCCGCCACCCCACCCTTCACCCGGGCAACGCTGAGCGTTGCAGGGCACGATTCACACTGGGTAGCCATTACTTGGCCAGCCAGCGTGAAATCGCGGTCGGGGCCCGATTGCGGGCGGCAGACTGTTCCGCACCCACCTGACAAGGGGAAAACCCCCCCCCAAGGTGGCTGATAAAATCCCACCCAGTTCACTAATGCCCTTTATGGATGTTAATCTGCCTTCCTTACCCAGTCTGGCCTAAATGTGGCTGTCAGACCCGCATGTATGTGGTCGACTCTTAACTGCCCTCTGAAATGACCAGGAAGCCACTCAGCTATTAAGAAGATAGCTCACCGCCATCTTCTCAAAGGAAATTAGTGGTGAGGCACGAAACTTGCTGGTCTTCCAGTGCAAAGGGTTGTCCCCGACCGAGTGTTGCAGACTGGCACATTCCAAGGTCCAAGGCTACGTGCTGAGGGACGCAGTAAAGTTTGGGGCAGCCGCTGCGGAGGCGCAGTGGGGTAAGGCCGCTGTCTAAGGTCTTTCAGTCATAGTGCACCGAGGGGGTGACCTTGGAGAGGAGAAGGCTAAGAGGAGATTTGATAGAGGTGTTCAAGATCAGGAGGGGAGCTGGACGGAGTAGAGAGGGAGAAACTGTAACAAAACCAGAAAATGTTGGAAAAGCTCAGCGGGTCTAACAGCAGGTCACAGTGAGAAACTGGTCCTGCTCGTAAAAGGATCGAGAACGAGAGGCTCAGGTTTAGTGATTTGCAAAAGAAGCAAATGTGACGCGAGAAACGACTTTTTCACACAGCGAGCGGTTTCGGGTCTGGTATGCACGGCCTGGAAGTGTGGCGGAGGCAGGTTCAATCGGGACATTCAAGAGGGCATTGGATGATTATTTGAATAGAAACAATGTGCAGGGACACGGAGAAAAAGGCAGGAGAATGGCGCTGACTCACGATGCTCACTCAGAGAACCAGTGCAGGCACGATGGGCCGAATGGCCTCCCCCTACACCATAACTGTTCTGTGATTCTGGGGCAGGAAAAGTTGTCAAACCCCTTGGACTGCATGGGGCGGAACTTTAAGGCAGTGATATTGGCGGGACCAGAAAATCCAGCCAGCAGGATGGGCTGTGAGATTCCGCCCCTGACATGTACATTGTAAATATCAAGAGTCTTACAGCTGTATCGAGGCACCTCAAGAGTGGAACACGCTGTATGGAGACAAGTTGAATTTTATTGCACTTTCTGCAATTTTCAAGTTGAAATGTTTTGTAGTGTTCTTTCACAAATTTTATGAGTACGATATATTTTTGGGGAAAATAAAATTAGGGGTGAACAATAAATGCTGGCCTTGCCAGCGATGCCCATATTCCTTTAGATGAATAAAATAAACTATGAATTCAGAGTAAAATGTGATCACGGCTATGGGTAACAGTAAAGACTACAATTTATTCTGAATCCTGACTGGTTACTCACACAGTTGGCAGCTGAACCCTGCGTAATATAATACAATTATATTCTGCCACCTACATGTTCCACAATATGTGACTATAGCTTTTTTTTAATTAACCACTAATGATAGTACAGATCAAGTGAAAGACATTGTTAGTAGACTGCGGGTCACTGCAGAATAACATTGCCATACTATTCTCAACTTTAATGCTTTGAGTCCCTATTATTTTGAGGACTTAGAGATTCAGGCATAAGAATACCCATCCTCTAAGCAGCTCCGTTGGCTTTCCTCCTCCTATGCCAGACTCTCCTGGGCCCACCAATAGCCGGAAGCTTGGCGGGCAGGGGAACTTAATTTGACATGAGACCAAAAAATCAGTTTCCCAACAGCAGGATGACCTTTTGCAATTCTGTCAGGACTTGAAGGGTGGGTCAAGTTTCCTGGCAATGCTTTTGCATGTATGCTCACTAATGGGCCAGACTTTAGCCCCCCATCCAAGATTAGTTCCTCGCCAGTCATAAATTAGAATGTTCACATTTACGACTGCAGGGAAGGAAGGAGGTGGTGGGAAGGGTGAATCAGAGCTTGGAAATGGGAGGGATGTCACATGAGCAGGGTCGTGTTGCAAATGAGTCATGAAAACTTTTATTTTCGATTAACATCGGGAACCTCATCCCGCCCATGGATGAATCTTCCTCAAAAATCAAAAGGCTGCTTGGCCTATTTGCCCGCCCACCCGCCAACCATAAGGTTGGACGGGCAGGAAAAAAACTCTATTTAATTGGTCGATTGATGGCCTTAATTGTCGACGGGTGCGCTGCTGAGTCCCGCGCCCGCCCGCTGACCGAAATAACGCGCAAATGTGCGATGACGTCAGGACGCTCGTCCGATGTCATCGCGCACTATTTCATGCTCGTGCGTGTCAGGCGTGTGCCCGCACACCGAGGTGAAAATTCAGCCACTAAAGAAGTTACTACTTTTCCTCAGATATATTTTAATTGACTGAATTTAAATTTCCCAGCTGCAATGGTGGGATTTAAACTTGTTTAAACTTGGCTCATTTGTCCAACTCTCAAGTCTAGTAATGAGGAGGCGATGATGTAGTGGTAATGTCACTGGACTCGTAGTCCAGAGACCCAGGTAAATGCCCTGGGTTCAAATCCCACCATGGCAGTTGGTGGAATTTAAACTCAATTAATAAATCTGGAATATAAAACTAGTCTCAGTAATAATGACCATGAAAAACCCGTCTGGTTCACTAGTGTCCTTTAAGGAAGGAAATTTGCCTTCTTTAGATAAAAGCAAAAAACTGCGAATGCTGGAAATCCAAAACAAAAACAAAAATACCTGGAAAAACTCAGCAGGTCTGACAGCATCTGCGGAGAGGAATACAGTTAACGTTTACTCGAAACATTAACAATTTGCCATCCTTACCTGGTCTGGCCTAAATGTGAGTCCAGACCAACAGCAACATGGTTGACTCTTAACTGCCCTCTGTAATGGCATAGCAAGCCACTCAGTTCAAGGACAATTAGGGATGAGCAACAAATGCTGGCTTTGCCAGTGATACCCACACCCCATGAAAGAATAATAGGGAAAAATAACATAACCGCTATGCTACTTGTAATTCAATGTGACATTCTGCTTTAGTCATTAGTAGGGTCATATGGAATTCTCTAGCTGGATTCTAAGACTTAAAGGGTTAAATTATGCATAGTCATGGCTTGTATTCCCTTGAAAAAAGAAGAAATAATTGCATTTATATGGTGCCTTTCACAACCTCAGGCGTCCAAAACCAAATGAAGTACGGTCCAGTACAGCTACAACACTGGCATCTACCCAGCAATGTGGAAAATTGTCCAGGTATGTCCTGTACACAAAAAGCAGTTCAAATCCAACCCAGCCAATTACCGCCCCATCAGTCTACTCTCGATCATCAGTAAAGTAATGGAAGGGGTCATCAACAGTGCTATCAAGTGGTACTTGCTTAGCAATAACCTGCTCACTGATGCCCAGTTTGGGTTCTGCCAGGGTCACTCAGCTCCTGACTTCATTACAGCCTTGGTTCAAACATGGACAAAAGAGCTGAACTCCTGCGGTGAGGCGAGAGTGACTGCCCTTGACATCAAGGCAGCATTTGACTGAGTGTGGCATCAAGGAGCCCTAACAAAACTGGAGTCAATGGGAATCAGGGGGAAAGCCCTCGGCTGGTTGGAGTTATACCTAGCACAAAGGAAAATGGTTGTGGTTGTTGGAGGTCAATCATCTCCGTTCCAGGACATCACTGCAGGAGTTCCTCAGGGTAGTGTCCTAGGCCCAACCATCTTCAGCTACTTCATCAATGACCTTCCTTTTTGACAAGGTCTCGCATGGGAGACTGGTCAAGAAGGTAAGTGCCCATGGAATCCAGGGCAATTTGAAAAATTAGATCCAAAATTGGCTTAGTGGCAGGAGGCAGAGGGTAATGGTGGAAGGTTGCTTTTGTGACTGGAAGCCTGTGTCCAGTGGTGTACTGCAGAGTTCGGTGCTGGGTCCCTTGCTGTTTGTAGTGTACATTAATGATCTATACATGAAGGTAGGAAGCTTGATCAGTAAGTTTGCAGATGACACCTAAACTGGTGGTGTGGTAAATAGCAAGGAGGAAAGCTTTAGACTACGGGACAATATAGATGGGCAGGTCAGATGGGCAGAACAGTGGCAATGGAATTTAATCCTGAAAATTGTGAAGTGATGCATTTTGGGAGGTCTAACAAAGCAAGGGAGCACACGATTAATGGTAGGAAGTACAGTGGATCAGAGGGACCTTAGTGTGCATGTCCATAGATCATTGAAGGCAGCAGGACAGATAGCTGAGGTGATTAAGAAGGCATATGGGATACTTGCCTTTATTAGTCGAGGCATTGAATACAAGAGCAGGGAGGTTATGATGGAGCTGTATAAAACGATAGTTAGGTCACATCTAGAGTACTGTGTGCAGTTCTGGTCACCACACTACAGGAGGATTTGATTGCACTGAAGAGGGTGCAGAGGAGATTCACCAGGATGTTGCCTGGGCTGGAGCGCTACAGTTATGAAGAGAGACTGGATAAGCTGGGGTTGTTTTCCTTAGAGCAGAGGAGGCTGACGGCGGACCTGATTAAGGTGTACAAAATGATGAGGGGCTTAGATAGGGTAATTAGGAAGAAACTTTTCTCCTTAATGGAGGGGTCAATAACCAGGGGGCATAGACTTAAGGTAAGAGGCAGGAGGCTTAGAGGGGATTTGAAGAAAGATTTTTTGGCTCACAGGTTGGGAGGTTCTGGAACTCGCTGCCTGAAAGGGTGGTAGAGGTGGGAACCATCACAACATTTAAGAAGTATTTAGATGAACACTTGAAACACCATAGCATACAGGGATACGGGCCAAGTGCTGGAAAATGGGATTACAGTAGATCGGGGCTTGATGACCATCGTGGACATGATGGGCTGAAGGGCCTCTTTGGGTGCAGTAAAACTCTATTACTCAATGACTCTATGACTCTTCTATCATAAGGTCAGAAGTGGGGATGTTCACTGATGATTGCACAATGTTCAGCACCATTCGCGACTCCTCAGATACTGAAGCAGTCCATGTCCAAATGCAGCAAGACCTGGACAATATCTAGGCTTGGGCTGACAATTGGCAAGTAACATTCGTGCCACACAAGTGCCAGGCAATGACCATCTCCAACAAGAAAGAATCTAATTATCACCCCATGACATTCAATGGCATTACCATCACTGAATCCCCCACTATCAACATCCTGGGGGTTACCATTGACCAGAAACTGAACTGGACCAGCCATATAAATACTGTGGCTACAAGACCAGGTCAGAGGCTAGGAATCCTGCAGGAAGTAACTCACCTGCTGACTCTCCAAAGCCTGTCCACCATCTACAAGGCACAAGTAAGGAGTGTGATGGAATACTCCCCACTTGCCTGGATGAGTGCAGCTCCCACAACACTTAGCTGCTCTTGCACTCAGCAGTGCCAAGGAGGAAGGTGTGGCTGTTCCTGGAATAACTTCCCCCACTCGAGGTGCAACCCAGGAAAAAGGTAAGTGCTGTTGTGGGGGGGGGGGTCTCGTTGGGTGGGGGTCATGGGGAGAGGGGGAAGCAAGGGTAGGAGGGTGGCTGTCAGCAGATAAAGATATCACTCTACCCAATGCACTGAATAAGAGTGGTATCTCAAGGTAGATTTTTTTCAATATTTGGGAAAATACCAGCCTTGATTATCTCCAATTCATCATTTTGTTGGGTGGAAATCTAGCCCAAGGAGACTTGGCAATGTTTGTGAATAAGCTTTTGAAATTAGCCCACAATGCATGATTTTAGCATTCTCACATTTGTTTTCCAATCCCTCTGTCTCTCTGTGACCTCCCCCAGTCCTATAACCTGCTGAGGTTTCTTACCTCCACGCTTGCCTGTTATAGCACATTCCTCATCGGTCTCTCACTTCTTACCCTCCGTAAACGTGACGTCACCCAAAACTTTGCTGCCTGTATCTTAACTCGCACAATGTCCCATTCCCCCATCACCCCTGTACTCACTGATCTACATTGGCTCCCAGTCAAGCAATGTCTTGATTTTTAAATTCTCATCCTTGTTTTCAAATCCCGCCATGGCTTCTCTCCCTCCCTAACATTGTAAGTAACCTCCTCCAGCCCTATAACCCTCCGAGATATCTGCACTGCTCCAATTCTAGCATCCTTGAGCGTCCTCAATTTTAAGCACCATAGGCAAATGTGTCCTCAGCTGCCAAGGCCCTAAGCTCTGGAATTCCCTCCCTAAACCTCTCTATCTCTCTCTCTACTCTCTTCCCTCCTTAAAGCTTATTTCTTTGACCAAGCTTTTGGTCATCGGCCCTAATATTCCCTTTGGTGGCCAGGTTTCAAATCCTGTGTCCTAAAGCTCCTGTGAAGCGCCTTGGGACATTGTGCTCTTTAACATTTAAATTGTTCTTCTTCTTGTTGATGAGATCTCTGCACCCCTCCAATCCTGGCTTTCTGCTCATCTGCCAATTTTAATCGCTCCACCAATGATGGTCATACCATCAGCTCTCTGGGCCCTAAGTTCTGGAATTCCCTCTCTAAATCTGTCTGCCTCTCTACCTCTCTATCCTTGCTTAAGATGCTCGTTAAAACCCTACCTCTTTGACCAAGTTTTTAGCTACTTGTTCTGATCTCCTCATGTGGATCAGTGTTAAATTATGTTTGATAATCTCTCCTGCAATTGGACTGCATTACAATGTAAAAGGTACTGTATCAATGCAAGTTATGCTTGCGATGCTTTTAGGCGTGTTTTTCAATATTTTTTTAAAAATGCATTATTATTCTGATCTAGAAATCACTGTCACTTGGGTTTTTCTGATTCTTGTGTAGAATGCCTTGACTTGACACCCCAGAGAATGTAACTCTCCTTTATCTCTCTACATGCTGTGCTTTTTGTTTTCCAGATGCCTTGTCGTGCCTCAGGGGTTTCACCCTGCTCCCAATAAATGACTCAAAGCCCTTATCGCGAGCTCTCCGGATATACTGGGATTAACCCCCGTCCGAAAACCACTGCCCAGCTACTGAAGAGTTTCAAAGTCTTCCTGTCGCATAAGGTTGCCTTTGCCCACCATGGGATGCGTGATGTGTTCTCCCCTGCTGGAAACGTGGAGCTTCTCCTCCAAGCAGCAGAGGAGGAATGCTTGCTTGGAGCTATCGCTTTTCCCCAGCTCCTGTCTCTCTCAGTACCAGCGGGTCTCGGGGTTGCACTACGTGTCCTCCTTCTCTGAGGCGGAGGATTGCTGCGAAGACAGTCCTGTATCCGAAGACTCGGATTCTGAGATGACTTGAATTTGCAAAGGACGAATGAAAAGAAATCCAGGAGAACTGCAAAAATAACTTGGCTGATTTACTCGACTGACCGTGTTGAACGAACCACCTTGTGTGATCTTACAGCACAAACGGACCTTTATTCTTTTTTTTTCCACTGTTGGTGTTTTCTTCCAGTGCGCAAAAGAAAAATAGTTGCAAACAAGAAGAGACAGGATCCTCTTGAGTTTATTATTGTCACCAGGGTAAATGATTTACTTCAGGACTATTAGGGTAAGATCTAAATTTCACTCTAAACCAACACAAAGTCAATGATCCAGTTTCTAAGGGTCTCTCACTTGAACGCCTAGATGTCAAAGTAAGGATGGCAGATTAACTCACTAAACTAGTGGTGGTCACATTGCAGTCCATCCCCCTCTCAGCAGACATGCCACACCCTGTCTCTGCCAAAGTCCATCCCCCTCTCAGCCACTCCCTGTCTCTGCCAATCTCCATAATTTATCATAGAATGGTTAGAGGACAAAAGAAGGTCATTCGGCTCCTTTAAACCTGTGCCGTCTCTCTGCCAGAGCAGTTTGGCCAGTCTCACTCCACGGCTCTTTCCCATAGCCGCGCATTTTGGTTGCTTTTGACAGCTGTGGTTGAATCTGCCTCCACCACTTTTTCAGGCAGTGCACTCCAAATCATAACCATTCGTTGTGTTATAAAGGTTTTCTTCACGTCGCCTTTGGTTCTTTTGACAATCGCCATAAATCGTTGTCCTCTGGTTCTTGACCTCTCTGCTAATGGGTACAGTTTTTTTCTCTATCTATTCTGGCCAGAACCTTCATGATTTTGAACACCTCTGTCAAATTTCCACCCAATCTTCTTTTCTCTAAGCTTTGAGATGTTTGTTGGGCTGTGTTAGAAATATATAGAATGCTAAATTGTGCTCTCCATGAAACTTACTCTCAAGCCAGACCTTCAGCTCCAGGTAATCTCCCTGGGATATGATTTGGCCCGTTGAATTCCTTTCCAGGCAGCCGCGAAACATTTCCCAATTTTGAGACAGATCTTCACTACTTCTCTTCCTAATGTAGTTTGGGCGTGATTATGAAGTCAAGATTTCAAATGCTTGTAACGGCAAAGATGCATCATTGAGCGCCGTAGGTGTGTGATGCCAGACAATCTTGCCTTAAAGAAAAGTACTGACATTACCTTCTCCTTGATCAGATAAACCAGCACATCGTCACCCATAGCCATTCCAGTCTCGAGCTTCCTACAGTAATTTGGTTGTTTTTTATCATTCAAAATTTGTGCCTTATTTCAATCTCCAGCACCATGCGTCAACTGGAGTTTGGGTAGGTACCCCATTTAGACCATGTATAACATGTGTTTGAAGTACACTTGCACAACTGATCACCTGGTGACTCTGAGGTGTGATACTAAGCCACTCAGAGGAGGGAAGTCCCTGGTTCAGCCCCCTGTTGATTGATTAATTCCAACCAGGATATCAGGAGCAGCACTATACTATGTTATCTGCAACAATCCTGAGATTGGGGTGAGGGAGGGGAGATGGGGCGAGGACAGGGGTGTGAAGTCAGCCAGGGTTCGTCTACCACATTGTCATCCAGCGACCTCTGGAGCTGGACTGTGACACTGGTCACTTAAGTAATCAGCTGTCACAAGTGCAAACTTACATATTAGAGTTATATATTATGTGGGAGAGTGATTTAAGACTCACTTGTACAAGTTGGATGAGGTACAGGGGCAGCTGGCATATTGGATTGCTCCACCAAGAGTCTTTGGGTGGAGTCATGAAGCCAATTAGCAAAGAACATAGTGCATAGATGTTAATAAATCAGACAGGAGGAGGCCTTTCATTCCCAAAAGCCAATTTTGTCATTCAATTCGATCATGTCCGATCTTAATCCCAGCTACCCGCCTCTTTGATCGGCTCCCATCTGTCCAAGTGCTTAGACATTCTGAGTGGGATTTTAAAACCCCAAAATGGATGGATTGGATTGGGTCCAAGGTTAAAACTTAAAAAGTTTCAAACCTGTCTCCAGCCGATCCACTTCTGGGTTTAATGAAGGTGGTTCATGTGCCGGGCAGCTTATAACCCACTCGCTGAAGGCAAACTGGCAATGGGGGTATTTTCATGAGGCTAGCAGCCTCGGATTTACCACCACCAAACACATCTTCCCTTCACCCCCCTTGACAGCATTCCGTAGGGATCGTTCCCTCCGGGACACCCTGGTCCACTCCTCCATCACCCCCTACTCCTCAACCCCCACTTATGGCACCTCCCATGCCCACGCAGAAGATGCAACACCTGCCCCTTCACTTCCTCTCTCCTCACCGTCCAAGGGCCCAAACACTCCTTTCAAGTGAAGCAGCATTTCACTTGCATTTCCCCTAACTTAGTCTACTGCATTCGTTGCTCCCAATGCGGTCTCCTCTACATTGGAGAGACCAAACGCAAACTGGGCGACCGTTTTGCGGAACACCTGCGGTCTGTCCGCAAGAAAGACCCAAACCTCCCTGTCGCTTGCCATTTTAACACTCCACCCTGTTCTCTTGCCCACATGTCTGTCCTTGGCTTGCTGCATTGTTCCAGTGAAGCCCAACGCAAACTGGAGGAACAGCACCTCATCTTCCGACTAGGCACTTTACAGCCTTCTGGGCTGAATATTGAATTCAACAACTTTAGATCTTAAACTCCCCCTCCCCCCATCCCCACCCCGTTTCTTTCCCCCCCCCACCCGCCTTTTTTTTCAATAATTTATATAGATTCTTCTTTCCCCACCTATTTCCATTATTTTTAAATCTAAAACTAAAACCTTTAGTCTTTCCACCCCACCCCCACTAGAGCTGTACTTTGAATATCCTGTCTTGCATTCTTAATTAGCACTTTTCTCAGACAAAGACCACCACCTTCAACACCTCTTTGACCCTTTTGTCTCTGACATCTTTTGATTATCTGCTCACACCACACCCTCAATGTGTCTCTTCCCCCCCACCCACCTTAAACCAATTTATATTTCTCCCTTGTTGAAACTATGCTTCAGTTCTGCTGAAGGGCCATGAGGGCTCGAACTGTTGACTGATTTCTTCTCCGCCGATGCTGCCAGACTTGCTGAGTTTTTCCAGGTAATTCTGTTTTTATTTAGCCTCGGATTTAACTTGATTTACTGGTTTTACTGTGACTGGCTGAACTTCCCAGGCCTCGGGGAACCCCAGCACCTGAAGTGGGGGTCAGGAGAGCTTCGGGAAGATGGTAAGCACCCTTATTGCTTATGGACCTATAGGGGCAGGAGTGCTTCTTCCCCAAGCCCTGCACCACCCCACCCCACCCACTATAAGCTCCCCCACCACCCTACACAAACACCCCTGAGAGCCTAGGAATGGACCACAGCCAGGATCTGAAACTCCATGCCCCCCACCTCCCCCACCTACCCGTTAATATCTAGGCGCCTCTCCCTTGTGATAGATTCCATTAATTTACCCTCAACTGAGTTAGACTATTAGACTTATCATTTTTTTTCCTTCATCCCTCCGACCCATTTTTTAAAATGGAGTGAAATTGGCAGATTTCCAGTCCAATGATGCAATCTTGAATCAAAACTTTTGGAGGATTGCAACAGGGGTTGTTTGGGGTTTGTAAGAGTTAATGCGTGGAACTGAGTAAATATCACATCCCGTAATTAACACATGACTAAGAGAGGGGAGGGAGAATGTTCATGCTTTCAGCAGTGTAACACCTAGTCAAGGATAGCTGTACATAGTGCAGACTCCCTCCCTAACAGCACTGTGGGTGTTCCTACACCACAGGGACTTGCAGCGGTTCAAGAAGGCAGCTCACCACCACCTTCTCAAGGGCAACTAGGGATGGGTAATAAATGCTGGCCCAGCCAGCGAAGCCCACATCCCGTATATGAATTAAAAAAAGACATATAAGATAAAACAGTTGTTGTTTGAACATGCCAATGTCTCAGTAATCGTTCCAAAGCTAGACTAACCAACATACAACAGTTTTCCTTGAAGCAAAGGAGATTGAGGGCAGATATTTGATGGAGATGTGAAGATTATGACAGGTTTAGATAAGGTGGACAAAGTAAACCCGTTCCCATTTGTTGACTGTACAGGGACAAGAGGCCACAGATTTAAGGTTTTGGCCAAGAGGTGCAGGGGGCACTGAGGAAGAACTCTTTTACACAGCGAGTGTTGATCTGGAGCTCGCTGCCTATGAGATTAGTTTCAGTGGAGACAATGAATGCTTTCAAAAGGCAATTGGATGGACACTTGAGGGAAATAAACTTGCAGAATTAGGGGGATAGATTGGGGGGGATGAGAGTGACTGGTTTGCGCTACAGAGAGTCGGCATGGACTCGATGAGCCGAATTCCTCCTTCTGTGCCGCAATGACCCTGACTCTATACTGCATCAACAATTTCCACGCTTCCTTCTTTGAATGTTTCCAACATTACAGCAATGATTACACTTCAAAAGTAGTTCAATGGCTGTAAAATGCTTCAGGATGTCCTGACATTGTGAATGGCACACTACAAATGCAAGTTTTTTTCCAGAACACCCTGGGCAAAAACCATCAGTCCCTGGAGATCTTCAGTTCCTCTATCACCATGTTTCTTGCTTTTATTGGAACCAGTAAGTTCCTCCCCAGTGGTATGTGTCAATGAACTACACGGCACTAGAGTGCTATTCGAGATGTTTGAGTGATTTGTTTTAGATTGTTGTAGATGTCATTCTGGTTAGCATAGAGCTGAATGTGGCCCTTTTAGAGGCGTCTCTGTGCAAGTGATCTAACTACAAAGACGGCAATAAAACCCTTTAATCTGTCCGCGGCAGAATTTAATCAGCACAACCTGTCAGACAACTGATTAATATGCCACCCTGGTGTTACAGGGATACAATTAAAAGTATAATTATGGATTACTTTCCAACTCAATTACAGCTGGGGAAGCACCAAGTTAATTGACTGAATGTGCTGAAGCCATTAAACCTTCCAAAGAATCGCTGGAGACGGAAGAACCTTCAAATGATGTAATGTGCTTGTAATGTTTAATAAACGTTTCTCACCACTTATTGAGTGAGGACTTGCTTCTTTTTTTCCAAGAATGTGTTTGAATTTCATCTTGATTTATCCAGGACAGTTGGACTTTATCCAAAGGAAGTAATTGTTGAAAAAGCTCATGAAAATGCACCTTTTGTCCAGGTAAAAAAACACCGAAGATCTCAAATAAAAGCAAAGATGTTGTGAATACAAAGCATTATTTGACATTTGAGTGAGTGAAGCCGCCCCTCTTGCCTTGAGGCAGAACAATCTGCTGTGTTTTTTTTCCAACATTTTCTTTCTTTTAATTTTCTATTCTTTTCTGGGTATATATCCAAATGAACAGGAGTCTTTTCTTTCTTTATTCTTTCATGGGATGTGGGCATCGCTGACAAGGCCAGCATTATTTGTTGCCCATCGCTAACTGCCCTTGAACTGAATGGCTTGCTAGGCCATTTCAAAGGGCAGTTAACCACATTGCTGTGGGCCTGGGATCACATGTAGGCCAGACCAAGTAAGGATGGCAGATTTCGTTCCCTAAAAGACTTTAGTGAACCAGATGGGTTTTTACAACAATTCATGATAGATTCATGGTCACCATGGGATTAGCTTATCATTCTAGATTTTTAAAAATTCTATGAATTGAATTCAAATTCCACCAGCTGCCATTTGAGCTCGTATCACCAGGACATTAGCCTGGGCCTCTGGATTACTAACCTGGTGACATTACCACTACACCACCATCTCCACCAACTGCAGGGTGTGAGAGGAGGGGGCTCAGCAGGACATATTCTCAACAGCCAGAGGGAAAAGGCTAAAATGATCTACAGAATGTGTAAGTGTTTTGGGAGTTAAATATTCCAGTCAGGCTAAAAAAAATAGTCAATATTCTGAGGAGATCCTCCACTGCATTAGAGGCCCTTGTTCATAGAATGATACAGCCCAGAAGGAGGCTGTTCTGCCCATCCTACCTGTTCTCATTAGAATTCACAGTTGCTATTGATCCACTTGCTGTAACTGTTGATGCTACCGCTGCAGAAATAGTATGTAAGAAAGTGAAGTCAAGAAGCCTTTTGAAGGCAGAATTAGACATGTTCTAATGATAAGCAGGGCACTGTGTCCATTCTCACTCAAGAACCTGCATTGTGTTCATTATTGTGCAAGGCCATTTGGCTGGATGTGTGCGACTCCATCAACACTCAAGAAGCTCCACACTGTCCAAGACCAAGCAGCCCGCTTGATTGGCACCCCATACACCACCTTCAACATTTATTCCCTCCACCACCAGCACATGGCGGCAGCAGTGTGTACCATCTACAGGATGCACTGCAACAACTCGCCAAGGCTTCTTCGACAGCACCTTCCAAAGCCGCGACTTCTACCATCTTGAAGGACAAAGACAGCAGAAGCATGGGAACACCACCGCCTGCAAGTTCCCCTCCAACTCACACACAATTCTGACTTGGAAATATATCTCTGTTCCTTCACTGCCGCTGGGTCAAAATCTTGGAACTCCCTCCCTAACAGCAATGTGGGTGTACTTACACCACATCGACTGCAGTGGTTCAAGAAGGCAGCTCACCACCGCCTTCTCAATGGCAACTAGGGCTGGGCAATAAATGCTGGCCTAGCCAATGGCACACACATCCCATGAAAGAATAAAAATAAAGATACCAAAAGAATGTCCACTAAAAAGATTGTGAGTTCAAGCCTCAGTATAGAGATTTTAACACATAACTTAGGCTGGCACTTTAGTACAGTGCTGAGGGAGTCCTGCATCATCAGAGACCCTATCTTTCAGATGAGACATTAAACCGATATCTCTGCAGGAACTGATGGATGGACTTGAGTCCAAATTTATCTCCTTCATATTCATCACCCTCCTCATCTTTCTTCTCATCATCATAGTTCACAACTGAATAGAATTTACATTTTGATTAGGCCTATATATTCTGGCATTTAAAAGAATATAAAGTGTCTCACTCAGGATCTTGTACCATGGCTACAGTGGGTATGGTTTAATCTGACTTGCCCACTTGGTAATGATTAAATGGAGAGTTTGGCCACTGGACTCAGTAGAGATTATTGCCCAGTATAGGCAAGAACACAGACGTCTCCAGGAAAAAGCTATCAATGCACTATATGTTGAAACATATAAAATTATTAGAGGGCTTGACACGGTAGATGCTGAGAAGTTGCTTCTCCTGAGCGGAGAGTCTAGAACTACGGGTCTTGATCACAGGATAGGGGATTGGCCATTTAGGATTGGGATAAGGAAATTTTTTTTTAATATAGTTTGCAATCCTCTACTACAGAAGGCTTTGACTGCTCTATTGATGAATATATTCCTGACAATGATTGATAGTTTTCTAATGGATGAATTGGAATTAATCTAAAGAGGTTAGGGGTCATGCGCAACACAAATTACCTGGGCACAATTCACCAAAAAATATCAATCTGGTATCGATGAAAGACAGTAAAGTTGCAGTTAAGTATCGTGCATTGATAGCTTTCTCCTGGAGATGTCTGTGTTCTTGCCTATACTGGGCAATAATCTCTACTGAGTCCAGTGGCCAAACTCTTCATTTAATCATTACCAAGTGGGCAAGTCAGATTAAACCATACCCACTGTAGCCATGGTACAAGATCCTGAGTAAGACACTCCCACTGAACCAGGTTGCATTCTGAAAGGTCAGATGTGCAAATTTCCCCCAGACCTAACTATTTCAATGTTTTACTGGCCAACCTTCCATCTTGCACCATTCTTACAATTCTTGCCTGAAACTTCGCTGCCCGTATCTTAACTGGTATGGTGTCCCATTCATGCATCACCCTGTGCTTCCTGATCTACACTGGTTTCCAGTCCAGCAACGCCTTACTTTGAAACTTGTCATCCTTCTTTTCAAATCCCTCCATGGCTTTGCACCCTCCACCCCCCACCATCTCTGTAACCTCTGCTGACCCTACAACCCTCCAAGATCTCCGAGTTCCTCCACTTTTGCCTTCTTGTGCATCCTCGATTTTAATCGCTGCACCATTGGTAGCCGTGCTTTCAGCAGCAGGGGAACTGATCTCTGGAATTCCCAGCTGAAACCTCTCTGCTTATCTCACCTCCTTTAAGGTGTTGCTTGAAATCTATTGCTTTGATGAAGCTCTTGGCCACCAGCTCTAATATCTCCTTCATCGGCTCAAAGTGTTGATTTGTTTTGGCCGATTACATTCCTGTGAAGTGTTTTGGGGTGTTTTACTGCAAAAGGAGACAATAAATAAATGCGAAGGTCAAAGCAAAATACTGCAGATGCTGGAAAGCTGAAACAAAAACAAAAATAGCTGGAAAAGCTCAGCAGGTCTGACAGCATCTGCGGAGAGGAAGAGTTAACGTTTCGAGTCCCGGCGACTCTTCTTCAGAACGTGCGTGATATATAAATGCGAGTTGTTGTTGTTTTAGCTGCTGCCCAGCAAGAGCAAAGAAGAAAGCGGAAGAGCATGTGATGTGTTACCTTGCCCGGCTCTGGTGAGGTCGTTGATCTTCTTACGGCACTGGTGGCCAGTCCTGAAGATGAGAAAGTTGGCACTCAGTGTCAGTGCCACTTCCCTCCCCATTTGGGTAGCTGACAAGTTTGGCAGGCTTCCTGCTGCAGACACCCTGCCGTCTGTGCCTCCTGATGTCGAGTTCCTGGAGGAGAGCTTGCTAGCCTGACTCTGTGATATTGCAGCATCTTCCCGGCCCTTGCGCGTTATGTTCTACTGTTTTCTTTGGCAGTGGGCGCCAGCTGCTCCTGTCAGCCGCATTCTTGTAATGCACCAAAAAAAAAAGATTCTTGAAACAAGCAGTGAAGCTGGCTTACAGCCAAGAGAATGAGCTTAGGGCTGTTTCTTCCTCGCCTGCACTGGGCTCTGTGGGTAACATTCTTACCCCGAATGCAGGAGGTTATGGGTCCATGTCCTGCTCGTGTAGACCTTGACACAAAAATCTAAGCTGACACTCCAACACGGTATTGAGGGAGTGCTGCCTGGTTGGAGCTCCTCCCCTTTGGGTGAGACATTAAACTGAGGCCTTTGCTACCGTTGTTTGAGCTTTCTGTTCAAATCTACGTATGGATCTTGACTGAAATGCTTTTGGATAGTGCATTTTATTATGGATTAAGATAAACCACAGCACCACCCTTTGGCCTTCTCCAAACTGGTGTCAGTTTTGAGAAGAATGGGTTTAGAGAATGGTAAGAGCTATCTCTACCAAGCATAGACCACACTAAAGTCGACTGGGAACCATCAAGCAAGTAAGGACATCTATCTTCCTAACAGAACATAAATGTTTGCATTGAAATATTTTTACTTCTTGGCTGAAATAATAACGTGCAAACTATCTCTGAGGATGAGTCTTCATCATCTTTAGCACTTTGTAGAGGGCATAAAACAATTGTTGATCTGTATCGTTTGTCCTCTTCAGCTGTGAGTCATTGGGTAGCATTTTCAACTCTGAGTCAAAAAGTTGGGGGTTCAAATCCTACTCCAGGAACTTGAGCATCAAATCTGGACTAGCATGCCGAGTGCAGTACTGAGGGAGTGCCGCACTGTCAGAGGTGCTGTTTTTTAGATGACACTTTAAACTGAGGCCCTGCCATGGTGGGGGAGTGTGGGGAGTTGTGGGGTGCGGGGGTGCAGGGAGTGGTGGGTGTTGGGGGGGGTGTGGGGAGTGGTGAGTGTTGGGGGGTGTGGGGAGTGGTGGGTGTTGGGGGGGTGTGGGGAGTGGTGGGTGTTGGGGGTGCTGTGGGGAGTGGTGGGTGTTGGGGGGGTGTGGGGAGTGGTGGGTGTTGGGGGGGGTGTGGGGAGTGGTGGGTGTTGGGGTGGGGGTGGGGGTGGGGGTGGGGGTGGGGGTGAGGGGAGGGGTACTGGAAGATCCCGGCCATAGGCAGGGCCAGAAAATCCCGCCGTGAGGCTCTCTCTGTCCTCTCAGTAAAAGGTCCCATGGCACTATTTTGAAGAAGACTAGAGGAACTTTCCCATTTCCTGGCCAAAATATAGTCTTCAATTAACATCACTAAAAATTAGATTATCCAGTTATTTATTTAACTATTGTTTGTGACATCCTGCAGTGTGTAAATTAGCTGCTGCATTTCCGAGCATTTCCCCTACATTAGTGACTATACTTCATTGGCTGTAAAGTGCTTTGGGACGTCCTGAGGTAGCGAAGGTGCTACATAAATGTAAGTCTTTCTTTAAATATTATTTTCACCTGCACCAACACATTTTCAGAATTTGCTCATGAGTTGATATTTTTCTATGGAAACCTGCAACTGTTACTTGTAAACAACAACAATCAAGATAACTTGTATTTATGCACCTTTCTTGTGCTAAAATGTTGGAAGGCACTTAGCAAAAGCATTGTAAAACAAAATTGGACACCCAACCACATAAAGAAATGTTCGAGCAGATGACCAAAAGCTCAGTCAAAGAGATAAGTTTTAAGGAGTGCTTTAAGGGAGAAAAGCGAGGTAGAGGGACAGAGAGACTTAGGGAGGAAATTTCAGGGGCTTATGGTCCAGACAGCTGATGGCACAACAACCAATGGTGAAGCGATTAAAATCAGAGACATGCAAGAGAGCAGTTTTGGAGGAGCGCAGAGATTTCAGAGGGTTATAGAACTGGAGGAGGTCATTTTACAAAAAGCTAAATCCTCACTCATGTTTTCATTATTTAACTAATCTGTTGATAGAGCCATAGCATCATTATGGCATAGAAGGAGGCCATTTGGCCTGTCAAGTCCATGGTGGCTCTCTGTAGGACAATTCAGTCGGACCCATTCCCCACCCGCTCTATCCCTGTATCCCTGAAAGTTTATCTCCTTCCAGTGTCCGTCCAATTTCCTTTTGAAATCATTCATTGTCTCCCCTTCCACCACCCTCGTGGCCAGCGCGTTCCGGGTCATTACCACTTGCTGTGTAAAAAAGCTCTTCCTCACAGTCCACCTGGATCTTTCACCTAAAACCTTAAATTTGTGTTTCCTCATCATTGTGCGATCAGCTAATAGGAACAGCTTTTACAACATATGAACGTACGAGTTAGGAGCAGGAGTAGCTATTCAGCCCCTCGAGCCTACTCCATCATTCAGTAAGATCATGGCTGATCTGATCGTGGCCTCAAGTCCACGTTCAGTCGCCTGCCCCCGATAACCTTTGACTCCCTTGTTAGTCAAGAATCTATCTATCTCTACCTTAAATATATTCATCAGCCTGGCCTCAACCGTTCTCTGCAGAAGAGAGTTCGAAAGATTCAGGACCCGCCGAGGGGAAAGATTTCTTCTCGTTTCCATCTTAAATGGGAGACCCCTTATTTTTAAACCGTGACCCCCCCTAATCCTAATCCTCCCTCCACAGGAAAACATCCTTTCAGCATCTTTTCTTTGCCTACTTTATCTAAACCTGTCATAGGCCGGGATTTCCCGACCCCATCATGGGGGGCCCACGATGGGAGGTTCAGCAGCCCAGCCAAAAAGTCCATTGACTTACAGGGGGACCGGATGATCCCGGTGGCAAGTGGGGCCAGAAAATCCCGCCCATAATCTTGTACGGCCCCATCAAAGCTCCACTAAACCTCTTCCACTCCAAGGAGAACAATCACAGCTCCCCCAATCCAACTCTGTAGCTAAAATTCCTCATCCACGAAACCATTCTGGCAAATTTCCTCTGAAGCCTCTCAAAAACCCCCTTTGACCAAAATAGCCAGATTTACTGACTGACTGACCCCCAAATGGAGAAATTGCCAACGGGATTTCACTTTTTGTAGCTTTTACTTTGGCACGAATCAGAACCAATGTAAATTAAACATGAATTAACAGGCGTATGATACTTCAAATAGTCGATGCAAGAAAGATATAGCTTACACGAGCACAAACATCATCACTCCCTGCAGACGCGTGGTACTACGTAGCTACACAGTTCCACAATATGCTGCTCTTTATTCATGCAAGGGAGGCCAGGGGTCCTATCCGACAGCAGTTTTCAATTTGAATTTCATGGGCATAATTATCATCAGCAAGGCACATTTCTACAAATCCTCTCTTCCTCGGATCATGGCAGTCCTGATGGTGTAGTTTTCCAGAGTTCATTTTCAACCAACCAACCAATAACACCCCAGTTCACAGTTTGGACACTCCTGGTTAAAAAAAAGAACGCCCAGTTCTTTAGCATCTCTGAGCTACTCGCACAGCTTTCCAGGTTTTAGGCCTTCTCAGCCAGCTCGCAAAGTGCCTCCAAGAACTCCTGTTTCCCTTTCTGCCAAACAGAAAAAATTGACCTCTTCCTGCGAGTGATTTGTTACTTCCCTTCACAAGAATTCGGTGTGTTTTTCTCTTTCTACCTCTGTCTTTTTTCTCTTTGCTTCTGCATCCGTCCACTGATTGCCTTCTGCCTCTAAAGACATTTTAAAGAAATTACAAATTTTCTTTACTGTATTACTTCTGGCTCAAAGGTCGTCACAATGCCTTGGAGCATCTTTTGTTATTTCTAGCAGCCGACAAGCCTACAAGCTTCTTACAACTGTAAAGAAAACAAAAACTTTAATCATCTGAGGTTAAACCTAATCCTAATCCTGCGTTTCCGTGCACATTCAAATGAGATATTTTACATCTGGCACCATACCTGATCACAAGGTGAAGCCTCTTTCTACCTCCAAATAGGGTGGGAGAAAAACTGTAAATGTTGGAAATCTAACACATAAACAGAAAATGACAGAAACACTCAACAGGTCAGATACCATTTGTGGAGGGGCCAAACCAATTCACGTCAGAACATGAGAAATGGGAGCAGGAGTAGGCCGTTTGGTCTGTATCAGTCAGATCAATCAATCAATCTTCTGCCTCAACTCCACCTTCCTGCGCTATCTCCATATCCTTTAATTTCCTTAATATCCAAAAACCTATCAAACTCTGTTTTAAATACACTCAACAGCTGAGCATCCACAGCTCTCTCCACAACCCTTTGAGCGAAGAAAATTCCCCTTGTCTCAATCCTAAATGGCCGGCCCCCTATCCTGAGACTGTGCCCCTGTATTCTCGATTCACCAGCTGTTGGAACATTTTATCAGCATCTACTCTATCAAGCCTCTGAAGAATTTTATATGTTTCAATTAGAACACCTCTCATCCTTTTGACCTCGAGTGAATATAGGCCCAGTCTATGCACTGTCACGAAAATATAATAATTCTTATAACATTATTGTGGTTTATTGTAAAAGTAAGTTAATAGTGGGGTTTGGATAGTTTCTTTGTGTGTGTGTGTGTGCGTGCATGTGTGTCTTCGTGTCTGCGTGTGTGTGTGTATGTGTGTGTGTGTGTGTGTGCGTATGTGTGCATGTGTGTCTGCGTGTCTGCGTGTGTGTGTGTATGTGTGTGTGTTTGTGTGTGTGTGTGTGCGCGTATGTGTGTGTGTGCGTGTCTGTGTGTGTGTATGTGTGTGTGTGTGTGCGTGTGTGCGTGTGTATGTGTGTATGTGTGTGTGTCTGCGTGTGTGTGTATGTGTGTGTGTCTGCGTGTGTGTGTGCATGTGTCTGCGTGTGTGTGTGTCTGCGTGTCTGTGTGTGTGTGTGTGTCTGCGTGTCTGCGTGTGTGTGTGTGTCTGTGTGTCTGTGTGTCTGCGTGTGTGTGTGTGTGTGCATGTGTGTGTGCGTGTCTGCGTGTGTGTGTGTATGTGTGTGGGATTTAATTGAATTGGAGACAGTTGGTCTGGAGACTCTGACTCGTCAAAAAAAGCTAAGTTTGAAATGCTAAATATGTAAACATGGCTGAAGTTTTAGAATGTGAGGCGAGGAGAATTTGCACTTTTAGATAAATCAGGGTAGTTTGAATTTCAAAGAGATGGTAGGATGTTACACCCAGCCAGAGAAGCTAGGCCAAGCAGTGTGTTTATTTTTCCCAAAGGTTACTGATAATATGAGCACCATGCAATGATTTATATTATGAGAAAAGTAAAGTTCCATAGACATATGGGGACAATGGAATTTGCATTAAAAGGGAGAAACATGTATAAAGGGAAATGAGGCTATGTGTCAGGGGAGGCCTTACAAGATCTGCCAGAAGTGTGAAAAGCTTCCAGTATTTGTGCATTGAGCAGCTGCCTGCAGAAATCAAAGCTGGGAAAAGCCACTTTGAATTCTACTGTTCAGGGGATTGTGTTAACTTGCCTGGATCTGTTTAAAGCTATTTGTTTTTACTGTTGCCTTAACGGGGGTGTGACTGGAAGCCAGATTAATTAGGGGTTTTAGGAGTTATTATAATAGTAATTTGTAGACCTATGTATGTGCTTGAAATCTTTTCTTTTGTTAATTTAGTTTTCTAGAAAAAAAAATCCCTGAAGTCTGCGTGGGCTTATTCCTACTGAATTCAGGGCGCGCATCTCAAAATAAATACAAATTGCAAAATCGTCGTCACTGCGTGACCAAGTTTCCCTCGTGGATTTGATCCGTCTGGCACACATCATCTGCTGCATCATAACAGCACTGTCTCCTCATGGGACAATCCACTCACCCCAGAAACTATTCTGGTGAACCTTCATTACACTCCCTCTGAGGCAAGCATATACTTCCCTAGTACACAGTCCTCCAGGTGTGGTCTCACCAAGACCCTATATAATTGTAATCAGACTTCATTACATTTCCATTCCCACCACCCATGCCCCCTCCCCACTAATTGCAGCCAATGCTACAGTTGGTCAGTCGGCAGAGACCCCAGCAGACCCTCATATAAATTTACTCTCACCTATTGCCCCCCTTTAGTGCATTCACACAAGATGAGACCAGAAACCCAGGGGAGTGTTTGAATTTCTTTAGGGTCTATGTCAGCCATGGCAGAAGGTTATGGGTTCAAGTCCCATTCAGATTTCAGCACGAAAATTAAGGCAGGTGCTCTAGCATGGTATTAATGTGCTGTCTTTCTAATGAGATGTTAAACCTGAGGCCCCATGTGCTCTCTCTGGTGGACATAAAAGATCCCATGGTTCTATCGTGAAGAGGAGCTGGGAGATTATCTGGTCATTATCACATTGCTGCTTGTAGGAGCTTCCTGTGGGCAAATTGGCTGTCTCATTTTCTTCATTGCAACAGTGACTAAAACTTCGAGTTCTTAATTGGCTGTAAAATGCTTTGTGACATGCAGTGGTCATGAAAAGTGCTATGTAAATGCAAGGCTTTCTTCTTTTTTTCTGAGTATCTGATCCCGACACTCAGCAGCGCTTCACCATTGGGCCAGTCTTCGAATTGTAGCAAAACCAAACAGATAAACATCCAATTTGCTTTCCTTTGGAACTGCATCAGATACTTTCAACAAGCAGCTGTGATTTAACTACTAATGAACTATGGAATGATCCCATTCTGTAATTCAATGTAAATATTTAGTACATTGTGGTGTCTGATGTGTCATAGCTCACAGCTGATTTAACACAAGTCTGGCATTTTTGACCAAATCACCCATGAGATCAATTGGAACTTTTATTGTGATATATAAAATGCCCAGGTATTTACATCTAATGTAACTAAAGTAAAACCTGTATTTTTCCTAATTCCTAGTGATAATTTTAAATTGATGACCCTGATCTCTTTAAACTAGAAGAACTGGCCTTTTCTTATTCACACTTAGGAATCTCTGCTTTGAACTGATGTGGTGCTGAATATGTTGCTTGTATTTAATTGGTAACAATTATAAGTTTCACTCTGTGTTTAATGCTGATACAACATGTCTCCCTGTGCTCCCTGCTCTGTTTAAAGGATTGCCAACAAAAGTAAAAGTATCTGGGAAAATTTCTTCACACCTCTGGCAACCTGACCAGCCTCCTGTCTACCAACCTCCATAAACATTAGATCATTCAAAACTCTACCGCCCCTCTCATAACTCATACCAAGTCTATTCTCCCATCATCCCTGCTGACTGACCTACACTGGCTCCAAGTTTAATTGATGCCTCGATTTAATAATTCTCATCCTTGTGTTCAAATCCCACTATGATCCTTGTCCCTCCCTATCTCCCTTTAGTGCCACAACCCTCCAAGACCTCTCCGTATGGCCTCTTGTGAAATCCCCATGTTCACCGCTCCACCTTTGGCAGTTGTGTCTCCAGCTGCTTAAGCCTTAAACACTGGAATTCCTCTCTAAACCTCTACTGCCTCTGAGGGTGTTTCACTGCTCTCACCTTTTGCCACAATCAACTGGGTGTTGCTAACCCTGATGGGGAAAAGTGAGACTGTAGACCCCAAGAACTACCTCAGCTAGGATGAGGATTGAACCCATGCTGTGGGTGCTGTTCTGTACCACACTCTTTACCAACTGAGCTAACTGGTCCCATACTGAAACACAGTATATTGATGTATTTAGCAAACAGGTTGAGACTGACAACTCCGGATCAAATACAGGAACCTTGTCTCCCACCAAAGCATCCTGTCATTTTGCCTACGTCTAAAATAAGCTTTAAAAAAATCTTGAATTATGTTAACTGATCGTCAGTGCTGTTGCACTCAGAGAGCCAGGGACAGTGTGGTCTTTACTGAAGTGAGTTTAGAGGGCTGGGATAATTCGTAAAGAAAAACTCAACACCTGCGTTAAAACTTCTTTAGTAGAGCTGGTTGGATTGCAGGAATGTAGGAAACGTGACAGCCAATTTGCAAATGGCAAACCCACAAACAGCAATGAGATCATGACCAGATAATCTATTTTAGCGATATTGATTGAGGGACAGATACTGGCACAGACACGGGTATAACCAACCTGCTCTTCTTCAAAGAACATAGGCACATCGGATTTAGGAGCAGGAGTAGGCCATTCAGCCCTTTAGGCCTGCTCCACCATTCAATAAGATCATGGCTGATAAGGTTGTGGTCCCAATTCCATTTCCTGTCTGCCCCTAATAACCTTTGACTCCCTTGTCAATTAAAAATCTGCCTAACTTTGCCTTCAATAAATTCAATGATCCAGCCTCCACTGCTTTCTGGGAAAGAGAATTCCTCAGACTAACGACCCTTTGAGAGAAAAGATTTCTCCTCATCTCCTTCTTAAACGGTAGACCTCTTATTCTTAAACTGCGTCCCCTGGTTCTAGACTCCTTCACAAGTGGAAACATCCTCCCAATATCCACCCTATCAAATCCCCTCAGGATCTTCTATGTTTCAATAAGATCACCTCTCATTCTTCTAAACTCCAATGGGTATAGACCCAACCTGTCCAACCTTTCTTCATAAGATAAGCCCCTCATCCCAGGATATCACAGCAGGATATTTTATGTCCACTTGTGGGAGCAGAGCCTTGCTTTAACCTAACACCTCTGATAGTGGTGCACTCCCTTGGCACTGCCAAGTAGTTTGAAACAAAAACAGAAAATGCTGGAAAAACTCAGCAGGTCCGACAGCATCTGTGGAGAGAGAAACAGTTAACATTTCAAGTCCACATGACCCTTCCTCAGAGCCTTTTCCTGTTTCAGATTTTCAGCCCTGCCGAGTTTTTCCCAGCATCTGCTGCAGTATTTCGCTTTTACCTTCGCATCAGCTTTGAGTCCGGGTCTTTGGAGTGAGACTTGAACCCATAACTTCCAAGTGAGCATGCTAGCGACTTGAACCAACAGACTGAGCAAACTCAGAAGTCTACTGTAGCTAGCAAAATTGCCTTCTCAGTCTGGAGTGTGTAGGGCTGGGTTAAGGGAGTGGGCGTGTGAAAGCAGTTACACAGCACGCTGCCTCTGGCTAATTCTCTCCCCGGCTCGCATCTCAGAGAACAACATGGACAACCCAGTCTTCGCCTGTTACACTTTTTACAGCACCCTGCTCATCCTTAAACTGTACACGCTGGCCGTCATCACCGGGCAACTCCGGCTCCACAAAAAGGTGACGGTTGTAATAATAATTCTAGTTCCAAACGACACGCGGTACTTCTTCCTGAGCAGGAACTTTTTTGAAGTATGTGTGTGTGTGTGTGTGTGTGAGAGAGTGTGAGAGTGAGAGGGTGATGCTTTTGTTATTTAATGTCTAGAACATCTAGTTTGTGGTGTCAAGGTTTGAAATTAGATGTATTAAGGATATTCTGGATCTTATATGTTTAGCTTAATAAAAGTTACAATAGTTTTGAAACTTTAGATAATTGATGCTAATTATTTTGGGGGGGGTTTTAATTTACTGATTTTTTTTTTAAAAGTCTTCTTGGTTTCAAGCGTGAATTGAGATTTCCAAATATATATTTATACTGAGTGTAAAATGCTCTCAATCACTAATGACAGTAAAGGATGCATTTTTCTAAATTCCAGTTTGTAGGGGTTGATGTTTTTTTTTGGCCCCGTGTGTATATAGCAACATGGTAAACAAACGCAAGGTAATGACACTTCCATCTGCCTAAATAAATTTCAGTTTGAAATCCTAACCGCATCGCCGGCGAATTCTTTCCTGTCCCGCAAGAGGCGGCAAGGGAATAACCCTTCTTACACGTTTGTGAGCAGGAAGATGAACCTATGGCTCATTAAGACCACTGATGAGGTCTTACCCAAGTGTGGCCAAGACTTGGTGACCTCATTGTGCCGGGAGTTAAACGTGTATTTTCGATTATTATTTCACACACACACACTCGCTTGTCGGCATTTCCCTTTAAAACTTTGGTCTTCCCCCTCACTAATTGGGGCTACATTATTTACTCCTGTCCTGTTCAGAGAGAGAGGCTTTTCACTGTGTTTTGGAAGGCTGAGAAAGCAACAGTGAAATATCTGGAAATATGAAGAACGGGGGGGAATTTAAAACTCTGTAGGCCATTCAGCTCCTCGAACCCATTCTGTCATTGTGAGATAAAAGCTGATCTGCAACTTAACCATCCACCAGCCTTTAGCTACCTATCTCTTAATGGCCATCAAAAATCTATTGATCTCAGATTTAAGATTGTTAGTTGAGCCGCATCTACTGCTTTTTGTGGGTTCCACCCTTAATGCACGCTAAAGCATTCCCCATCTTCTCTTCTGAATGGCCTGGCTCTGGTTTTAAGGTCAAGTCCCCTTGTCCTCGGTCCAAACAGAGGGCAAAGTGTTTGCCTGCCTCCCTGATCAACTCCTCTCAAAATCGGACATGCGAACAATTTGCCAGGAGTAGGCCATTCAGCCCTTCGAGCCTGGTCCGCCATTTAATAAGATCATAGCTGATCAGATAGTAACCTGAAATCACCATCCCACCAACCCCCTTTCACCTTTCACCCCCTTGCTTACCAAGAACCTATCCGTCTCTGCCATAAAAATATTCAAAGTCTCTGCTTCCGCCACCTTTTCAGGAAGAGAGTTCCAAAGACTCATGACCCTCTGGGAGAGAAAAATTCACCTAACCTCTGTTTTAAATGGGCGATCCCTTATTTTTAAACAGTGACCCCATAGTTCTAGCTTCTTCCACAAGAGAAAACATCCTCTCCACATCCACCCTGTCAAGACCCCTCAGGACCTTATATGTTTCAATCAAGTCCTAATCCTAAAAAATCCTGAACCAAATTATCCCTTAACCTTCCTTATTGCAGGAAATGCAAAGCTAGCTTATTGAAGCCATTCAGAGACATCCAACTCTGTGCATATATACAAGGCAGGGCACCAAAAAAATATAGAAACAGCCAACGAAGAGCTGGATATGCCTTCTGAAAGTAATTCTTCACTCTGGACACATTAGTTTGAAACATTCGCAAGGTGATTCAGCCCAGTCAGGTCCTGCCTGACGTTCTTCCACCTCGAATCTTTAGAGCAGATTTTAAACAGAAGTTTAAAATTTGGAAAGGATGGGACAGAGTAGATAAAAGTGGATTGCTTCCGGTGATTGAGGGGTTGCAGAATAATATGACATCAACCAAAAGATTAAAACGTAAAAGACTTACAAACAACAATTTGCATGAATATAACGCCTTTAACATTGTAAACCGGGACCCTAGCAAACAAAATTTGACATCGAGACAAAGAATGAGGTGTTAAGAGAGGTGACCAATTGGCTGGTCAAAGAAATGGGTTTTCAGGAGTGTCTTAAAGGAGGGGGAGATTCCCCCTCATGTGTTTATCTAGCTTTCCATTAACTGGTAGTCAGGTTGTGCACGTAAAAGAAGGAGTTTGCATTTATATAGCACCTTTCATGACCTCAGAACATTTCAAAGCACTTTACAACCAATGAAGTCCTTTTTGACGTGTAGACATCATTGTAGGAAAGGCGATAGCCAATTTTCACACAGCAAGTTCCCACAAACAGAAATGCAATAAGGGCCATTCATCTATTATTTAGTAATGTTAATTGAGAGATGAATATTGATCAGGATACCAGGGGAGAAATTGCCCGCTGTTCTTTGAAATAATGCCATAGGATCTTTTACATTCAGTTGAGAGGGCAAGCAGAGTTCATTTAACATCTCATCCAATAGACAGCACCTCTGACACTGCTGCATTCCCTCAGTCCTGCACTGGGAATGTCAGCCCAGATATTGCACTCATGCCTCTGGTGTAGGATTTGAACCCATGACCATTGGACCCAAGGGTGAGTGTACTAGCACTGAGTCGCAGCTGACACCTAAATGGGGAGACCATACAGCAGAGAGCAGAAAATCAACCAAAAGGTCCAATGATATCTGGTGAAAGTGTACACAGGTGAGCATTAGGTAAGGGTAGAATTAGGCCTATCTGTGATAACAACATCCTTGCAGTCAAAAAGCCTGCCACCCATCACTGGACAGGCTTACACCAGGTGACTGGCCATTTGGACAAGGTACTGGAGGATTCTTGGCACCCATGAAACTCTACCCTGGTAATCAGTCAAAGCCTTTGAGAAAGGAAAGGATGGATGATGAACACCCTGTGTCCCCTGTCCTAACTCGCATGCTAGACCCATCAACTCTATGCTTACTGACCTACATTGGCTCCTGGGCTGGCAACACCAACATTTAAAAACTCTCACCTCCATGTACAAATCCCTCCATGGCCTTGCCCCTCCCTATCTCTGTAATCTTCTCCAGCCCTCCTAGATACCTGCCCTCCTCCAATCCTGGCCTCTTGAGCATCCCTGATTTTTGTTGTCCCACCATTGGTGGCCATGCCTCCAGCTGTCTGGGCCCTAAGCACTGGAATTTCCTCCCCAAACCTCCCCACCTCTCTCTTAGGCACTCCTCAGAGTCAACCTTATTGACCAAGCTATTGGTCACCTATCCTAATATCTCCTTACGTGGCTCGATATAAAATTTTGTTTGATAATGCTCCTGTGAAGCACCTTGAGTCATCTTGCTTTTTAAAGGTGCTATGTAAATGTGCTTATTGTTGGAAAGGCAAAAAGTTAACAGAGAAAGGATGAAGAAAGACATTTATACAATGTCATTTTCACAGAAGCAATGAAACACTGTTAAACATTTGCTGAAACACTGACATCGTAGTTATTTATTGGGTGTTACTTTGCCTTTGAGTTTTCAACATGGCTTCGCCCATCTCCCTCCACCTCCTCCCCTTCCACAGGCTTTTGTCAACCCAGAGGACGCATTGAGGCATGGCGGGCTGGAATATTATCGAACTGATCCTGATGTGGAGCGAAGTCGAAGGTAATGTTATCATTTTCTAGAGATGAGCTATGGAAGCATAGAGTGAAACAGCACTGAAAGAGGCATTTCAGCCCATCATGCATGTGCTAGCTCTGTAACAGAGCCATCCAACTAGTCCCAGTCCCCCTGCTGTTTCCTCATAGTTCTGCGTTCTTTTTCCCCCTCCAAGTAACTATTCAGCTCGCTTTAGAAAGTTACTATTAAATGTGCCTTCACCACCCTTTCAGACATTCCAGGTCACAACTTACTGCGCAAAATAAAATGTTTTCCACTGTTGCCTCTGGCTCTGTTGGTAATCACTTTAGGAAGGGAAATATTAACTGCTTGCGCACATATTGGAAAATTCCACTTGTCCAGCACATGAATTCCTGTCCATTTAATAAATAGCTGGAAACGCATGAGTGGAGAGAGGGTTGCATGATTTCCAATGTGTATTTCCAGCGCTTGCCACATCTCATCTAAAGTGTTGTCATTGTCAATGTGAAAATCTGAACGCTGTGAATTTTTATTTTATTTTCAATAAGGCTTGTTGCCGTTCTATATCTAGAATATATTTGAAAAAATCTTACAAATACATGTGCTCCCTGCCAACATTTTCTAGGGGAGTATCCCGTGTTACCATGTATAATGGGAATAGTGAGTGAAAATTGTCGAGTTGAAATTAGACCCTCCACCCATGGATATTGCAGTGTCCCCATGGACTGTCATCCTCCTCCAGGCACCAATTCCTAAGAGGGCATTGGCATCCATGGGAATTAGTCCATTATTATGTTTAGCAAAGTACCGCAGTGGTTTGCTATTGCCTTCTGCAGGATGACTGACCAGGAAACTCTCCTGCTCTTACCACTGCCATTAGGTACATTGGAAGGATTTGCAGGCTGATAAACAGCCTGTTTGGCCACATTATGAAACCTTCCATAGCCATCAAGTCCTGAAGTGGGGCTTAAACCCAAGGTTTCTGGCCTAGAGTTAGAGCCACTACCACTATGCCACAAGATCTCTGGTTCCCTATGGCAAAGGGTATAATTATAGTGTAACAGTTTACGGGAGTTTCCATTATAAAAATGGGAACAGGAATTTACAGTAAAAATATACGAATAAAAACTGAAAGCACAACTTTAGAACTTGCCCTGAATTATATCTGCACTCCCTGACCTCATTTTTTTCCAACCTCTACCCTCACCTCATCTGATGACTCTCTGTTGTGATTAACCCTATGCATGGCCATATATCTAAATGTTTTTGAACTTTTCTATGTTGTCTGTTAAACTAAGTTAAATGGGTTTGAACAGCCTCCACCCCAGTTTTCAGTGGATATGAGTTCTTGGAATTGAACCAGGCAAAATTTGACATTGATGTGCAATTTTATATGGAAAGGCCATCAGGCTAGATGACTCTTGGGGAGATTTCACTGATTTGTGTGGAATGCAGTTCAAGTGAATCATAATAATTCTAAAGTTGAATCATAATAATTATAATACAGGAGGAGTCAAAACTAGGATTGTATTCCCTGGAGTTTGGAATATTAAGGGGTGATTTGGTTCAAGTTTTTAAGATATTAAGGAAACTAATACGGTAGATGGAGAGAAACTATTTCCGCTGGTTGGGGAGTCTTGGACAAAGGCACATAGCCGAAAAATTAGAACCAGCCTTTCAGGAATCAAGTTTGGAAGCAAATATATTTGGGACCCTCTCCCGCAAACAGCAGTTGATGCTGGGCCAATTCTTAATTTTATATCCGAGATTGTTTGATTATTGTTAACCAAAGATATTAAGGTATTTGGGGCAAAGGTGGGTATATGGAATTTGATCACGGATCAGCCATGATCTCACTGAATGGAGGGATCAAGCCCAAGAAGCAAAATGGCCTCCTCCTGTTCCTAAGCTCAGATCAGCACACTACACGAGGGAGCTCTGCAATTGGACCTGCCTGCTCGACTTCCCTGCCCTTTCTGTGTATTCTCCCTTCCAAACACTTGCTCTATTTTCCTTTAAGCAAGTTCTATTGTCCACCTCGATATTCACTTCCATGTTTAGCATGTATTTTGTGTGAAATCATTACTTTTGGCTTTATACTTCCAGTTATAATTCTGACTCGGAGGTATCGGTAACATTTAGTTTCCTGGCAGCTCGAAGCTGAACTTGCTGAATTATACAAAATGATTTTAAAAGGTCTATTTTTCAAAAACACAAATTTCACAATGAGATGCGAATGGAAACACTATTGTAATGATTAATGTAACAATTCAAATAAATCAAGTGAAAAGAAAAAGTAAGCCTCTAAAGCAGAACAGCCAAGAGCTGGTTATATATCACCAGTCTACATCAATAACTTTGCTGCTATTCACTGCTATATTTCATTGAACATGTGGAAATTGAATTATGGAACTGACTAGCTTTGGAAGAAGATTTGTTATATCTCTGTTCTACCAAGTAACCTAAGGCATGTTCTTTTAAAAGAATGGTCCAATAAAGAAAGTCATTTGCTTGAATGATATAAACAGCTCTCCTGTCCACACTGCTGTTCTGAAACTATACTGCCTTTTCACCAATTTTCCAACAATGGACACCTTCTTTCCTGGGAACATTTTCGTGAATATTTGCTGTATATTTGCTGTGACCTTTAATATCTTAATTTAAAATGATTCTCAGAACTGCATGCAGCACTCCACATTGGCCTAGGCAATGCCTTATATAAATCAGCAACACTTCCTTGCTTTTATACTCACTGCCCAAATATAAAATCCAGAATTGCATTGACCTTTGTCATTGGCATTTTTACCTGCATTCTCCTATTTTAAGATCTTTCTGTCTATATTTTTAGATCTCTCCATTTCTTCACTTTGTAGAAGAGTTGCATCGTTTAAAATACACATACTTTCGCTACTGCTTCTTCCTGGAATATAAAAAATTACATTTCTCTGCATTGAACAGTATCTGCCTTCTATTTGCCCACTTCACTAACCTGCCCATGTCTCTTGAAGCACATTGGGGCAGAGTAAGTAAGTGGGTCTGACCCATTAAAAAGGGACATTTGCTTGGCTTAATGTACTTTTCCAATTCCTAAATTCCTAAACCTAGTCTTAACATTCAACCATATTCCAGTGGAGCTGAGAATTCAAGATATTGCCATTGATGCAATTGAGGGAAATTGTTCAATTCACTCGCACAGTCATTCCTTATGCCATAATCTAACATCATAAAAAAACATAAACCATTACTGAGGAGGCAATGATGATAATGAAATAAGAGCTTTCACTGATATTTCTGTTTTTTGCTTATGACTTATATAGAATTTACAACACAGGATTAGGCCATTCAGCCTACTGGTCTGTGCTGATGTTTATGCTCTGCATAAGCCTCCTCCCACCTCACTTCATTGCACTCTGTCTGCAAATCCTTCCATAACTTTCTTCCAATGTGTTTTTTTTATTTGTTCATGGGATGTGGGCATCAAAGGCTAGATCAGTATTTGTTGCCCATCCCTAATTGCCCTTCTGAAGTTGGTGGTGAATCGCCGTCTTGAACTGCTGCAGCCCATGTGGCATAGATCCACCCACAGTGCTCTGTATCTACGTCTTACAATCTACTGTTTATCCAACTCCCCCTTAAATGCATCTATGGTATTCATCTCAACTACTCCACATGCTAGCAAGTTCTGTATTTTAACCACACTCTGGGTAAAAATGTTTCTCCTGAATTCTTTATTGAATGTTTTAGTGACTGCCTTATGTTTATGGCCCCTCCAGTTTTAGACTCTTCCACAAGTGGAAACATTTTCTCTATATCTCCCTATCAAACCCCTTCAGAATTTTAAAGATCTCTATCAGACCACCCCTCAGTCTTTTTCCTTCTAGTGAAAAGAGCCTGACCCTATTCAGGATTTCATGATAACTGTAATTTCTCAGTTCTGGTATCACCCTTGTAAATTTTCATTACTCCTTCTCTAGTGCCTCTATATCAATTTTTGTAATATGGGGACCAAACTGCACACAGTACTCTAATAGTGGTCTAGCCAAGGCTATCATACAAGTTTAACATAACACCTTTGCTTCCCAATTCTATTCCTCTAGAGGTGAAGTCCCTTTAAGAAATAGAGTTTGCTTCATACCAAATTGTTGTGTCAAATACTCCTTGGCTAAGTCTTTTGCTGCCCTCTTCCTGCTCAACTCCATAGATGGTAAAAGAAGATTGCCGCCCGAGTTCACATTTCACCATAGGCGTTAGTAAGATGCCCAAACCTATTGCGTATGTCTCAGTGCTGAAAAGCGAGAGATTGCCGAGATTAGATCATTCACAAACCTTTTCTCAGACAAACATTGCAAAATGATTTATTGTGAATCAAAGCTAGTTACAGATGAATTTCTAAAGTGCAGCAGTGATTAAAGTGAGCATAACCTTTGAGTAAAACTGATACAGCTGCAAAAACACAACCTCTGACGCAGTTATAGAGGCCGAGGTACAGGAAAAATTCAGAGCCAGTGTTTTTGTTGGGCAGGCGCACTTGACGTGTATGTTGATACAAGTGATCTTTAATGGATGAATGAACTTGCCAAAATATCTTTGGTTAACAGTAATCAAATAGCCTAGTTCACTCCTCAGGCAGCTGTAACCCCTATATCCTTTCCTTTTGAAAACCTCTTGACATGCTGAGGAAAGCCAGCTGGAAATTATGGTGTGGAAATGTGGAATTCTGGCTGAAGAGAAACAGAGATTTTTATGCACATCTCAATACAGTGTTAAATTTAACATTACAGTGTGATAAATCTCGCGTGTGCAAGTTACTTAAAGATCTACTTCTAGTCATAAAGACTCTTAACATTTAATAACCTTAATAAGTTGTGTAAAGTAAGAGTTAGACTTTTGACGATTGCTTTGGCACCCCCCCATTGCTCAGCAATGCCTGAGTTAAAACGTTGTGAGCTCAAGTCCCACTCCACAACACAAAATGTGGGCTGTCATTTCAGTGCAGTGCTGCAGAGTACTGTTTTTTGAATGAGCTATTGAAGAGAGGTTCCATCTGCCCCCTCAGATCCCATGGCACTATTTCTAAGACAAGCAGGGGTGTTCACCCGGTCAATATTTATCTCTCAACTAACATCACTGAAATAGGTTCTCTGGCCATTAACTCATTGCTGACTGTGCAACCTTGCTGTGCACACATTGACTGCTGTATTCCCATTACAACAGTGACCACTATTTCAAATTGTATTCCATTAGGTGCAAAGCATTTTGGAGTTTCTTGAGGTGGTGGATTGGCACGCACTGTATAAATGTAAATTCTTTTCCTTCTGTCTATGCTTTACATTTTAGAAATTTCTGGATTACCCACTCCAAACACTGCTGACCGAACTATAGCACTTGTGAGCTTACCCACATATATGAAAAAAAAAGGGCAGGGAAAGACTGACTGGTACATTTTGTATGACCCATCCAGTCATGATGCGGCCAAAAGTATCAAAATTGACACCCCCCCTCCCCCACCCCCACCCCCACCCCCACCCCCAACAGCTCCATTCATGCAATAGCCTAGGAGAGGCAAGAGAAAAAGAGAGGAATAAAAACTGTAAGCTAATTCAGGGAAAAGCTCATGGAAATTCATCATTGGCTTCTGAAAAAGGAAACCATGCATTTATATAGTGCCTTTCACAACCACGGAAAGTCTTAAAGCACTTTACAGCCAGTTGGTGTAGCCAATTGTGATAACGCAGGCAATGTGGCAGCCAATTTGCACATTCCCATAAACAGCAATGTGATAGCCTTCAAGATAATCTGTTTTTGTGATGTTGATTGAGGGATAAAATTTGGTCAGGACTCTGGGGATGGCTCCCTTGCTGATCTTCAAAGGAGTGCCACAGGATCTTGTACATCCAACAGAAAGAGCAATAGGGCTTTGACTAAAGGCCTCATCTGGAAAGACAACATTGCCTCGTTACTGCAATGGGAGTGTTAGCATAAACTTTTGGCTCTTAAGTGGGACTTAAACTTACAACCTTCTCAAATTCAGGGGTGAGAGTATTACCAGTTAAGCCACAGCTGAGTAGGCTCTTTGTGTTTCACAAGTGTCTATCACATTCTTTGGATGAGTCAAACAGTTTCACAGACATTACAGAAAACCAGTTAATTCTCAGCTTTAGTCAGTATTATTAGATAAGCAAATGTAGCAGCCAATTTTCACGCATCAAGATCCCACACACAACAGAGTGATAAATAATCAGATAATTATCTCATGGTGTAAGAAGATGTGAAGCAACTTCCTGTGAAACTGATCATCCTAAGATACCCAGGCATCAATTCAATGTGCAGAATATTTATGTAATTGTTTTCCTCCAGGTGTGTCCCATAAGGGGACCAATTGTCCATCTCCTAAACCCATGACACTCAAAGATAGAGAGTGAACTAGAGCAATGACAGAGAAGGAAATATGACAAATTAGAATCAGAAAGAGGAGTAGAGAATGAGGGGAAAAAAGATTGGATTAAAAGCATAAAAAGGAAAAAGAAAGAAAATATGAAAAAAATGACTATTTACCAGCTGTAGAAGTGAGACACGACAGTTACAACTGTTCCCTTTAAGACCTGGAGTAATTGAGTGGTATGAGAGGATCATAAATCTAGGCATTAAAAGGGTCTTTACATTGTTAAATACCAGCCATAACTTTCAGCAGTGATTTTTAAGTAATTTTAACAGCGCAAATGCAGCAATTTTGAATCTCACGGGGAGGTTGAAGGTGAGCTCCCATTCCCATAAAGTGGACTGATGCATACCATCCAGCAGTTTGTGGTGATCTCTAAGTCTTGGCATACCTCTTCCTCGTCACCACAAGTTGCTTGTGCCTTTTTACACACCAGTAACAACAATCACATTCAAGTTGCCGTTTGCTTCTCAGCTAACGTTGTGCCAATGACCTGAAGCTTGTAGATACTTTACCATGAGGGATGCATTGTGCGTCATTCGTGTGTGAACGCCTGATTGCAATCTAAAACCTTCCTCTTTGCCTTTTAGTGGAGACGTTAGACTGTTTAGAGATACTATTTGTGAGTTAAACCCACACTATAATTTGGGGTTCACTCACAGACTATTAAACACGTGATCCAGGTTTGAGTCACATTTACCCACATGGAGAATTCCAGATTTCTTTCAATCATAAAATGACACAGCACAACAGCAAAAACAACAAATTATATTTATATGGTGCCTTTAACATAATAAAACATCCCAAGGCATATGAAACAAAATAAGACACCAAGCCACTTAAGGAAATATTAGGTTAGATGACCAAAAGCTTGGTCAAAGGGGTAGGTTTTAAGGAGTGTCTTAAAAGAGCAAAGCAAGGCAGAGAGGTGGAGAGGTATAGGGAGAGTATTCCAGAGTTTGGGGCCTAAGGCAACTGAAGAAGAAGCCACCAATGGTGGAGCAATTAAAATCGGAGATGCTCAAACTGCCAGAATTAGAGGAGCGCAGATATCTCAAAAGGTAGTGGGGCGAGGGAAAAATGACAGAGGTAGGGAGGGGCGAGGCCATGGAGGGATTTGAAAACAAGGATGAGAATTTTAAAATCAGTTTCAAAATCAAGAAGGCCATTCAGCCTGGTGTATCCATGCTGACGCGAAGGTCAGCCTTTGAAGAGAGGAATGTGATGTTATCCAGAAGCATCATCATGAAGTTCTTAGTGCCGAATAATGGAACATCACTGTCGGAGAGTTTGGGAGGAGTCATTGGTCCTTGTAGAATGGAATAAAAAAGTTTGGTGAGAAAGAGGAGGCTGAATAGGGGAGGAATCATCCAAAATCCTAAAGTTGGCTTTGAGCAATGCTGATGTGATTTACGGAAGGATGTTGGTGGTATATGGAAGCAGTGGAGAAGGTGCAGAAAAATGATTTTAGCCTTCTCTGTTCTAGATGTAAAAACCCCAGCCTGTTTAATTTTTGCGGATAAGTATAACCTCTCAATTCTGGTGTTTCATTGTAAATCTTTGCACCTTAGTCAGTGCCTCTATATCCTTTTTTAAAATATGGAGACCAGAACTATTCACAGTACAGGTACTTCAATTGTGATCTAACCTCTCTGCTTTTCAATTCTATCTGTCCAGAAGTGAACCCCAGCATTTTAATAAATATGATACTTAATTTACTAAAGAAATGTCTGATTCATGGTCACGTCTACTCAATTGTTGGAGAAATCTCCCTTGCCTCCCCTCTCCTCAAAAAGACTCCCAAAGGATATGCCTTGGGATAATGTGCAATGAAATTCCTGGCACTTTGTGTTGCCCAGAATTAATGAAAAACACATGCTGATTCAGGAGGAAAACAGGAAAAGTATTCCCTGCTGTCAAGCCTACTTAACATAAAGTATTAGTCACAGTCTGATTTGTAAAGCTTTGGTTTTCACTTTTCCTTCCTTCTTATTTACGACCTAGTGCAAAGTGAGAGAGAAAACAAAAGACTTGCATTTCAAGAGCACCTTTCACCACCTCAGGACATCCCAAAGTGCATTACAGCCAGTCAAGTACTTCTAAGTGACGTCACTGTTGTAATGTGGGGAAACATGGCAGCCAGTTTGAACACAGCAACCTCCCAGTTTAGTGATGTTTGTTAGGAAGCCCAAAGAGAATTGCCTAAATCCTCTTTGAGATTTTTCCATCTACCTGAGATGTCAGACAGAGCCTTGGTTTAACATCTCATTGGAAATACAGCACCTTCCTCAGTGCTACACTGGGGATATTGGCCTGGATTATGTGCTTTAGCTGTCAGCTCAGGAGTAAGACTTGAACCCACAACCTTCTGACTCAGAGGTGAGAGTGCTCCAACTGAGCCACAGCTGGCACACAACATTAACTTGTGAGACTTTCCTACATTACAACAATGGCTACACGAAGACTACTTCCATTAGCTGTAAGGCGCCTTGGGATTGCCTGAGGCTGTGAAAGGCGCTATATAAATGCATGTCTTATTTTTTAATTATTCACAGGGATCAGATTTTTTTTGCACATTTGCAGTTGTACAGTTAAGTGATGGGAAAGGTAAATTGGAGGGCAGTGTGTCTGCAAGTTTATATGTTGTGTTTACATCAAAAATCTATTTATTATCGTTTCCTGTCTCAAGATTTTTGGGAAGGGAAGCATGCCACTGGGATTTACTTTCCACACATTGTGCTTGTTCTTGTTTACAAACTATGCAGTTTTAGTGCAAACCTCCTGCATCCATTTTTTTCTCACTGAAGGGTTGTTCCATTCTACTTGTCAGGAAACCAATTTGAATTCTAATTGTCTCTGTTCTGAAAAAGCGGCAGTGTGCCAAGAAAAGCTATTGCCAGCATCAGAATTTTTTCTCTTGGGTATATTCCCAAAAATCCGCAGGGTTGCAGGGAAAAGGAAAGGGAGTGGGACTGACTAAGTGGCACTTGCAGAGGGCTGGCACAGACACGATGGGCCAAGTGGTCCCTCTTCTGTGCTACAACTGTTCGATGATTCTAATCCTGTCCCAGTACTGAGGCAGAGAGGTGAATTCCTTCCGACCCACATATCTCTCAGTGGAGAACCCTGCTCAGTACAGTCATGTACTTTCAAAGCCATGCTACAGCGACCAGAACGTGTCAGCACTGATTAATTCCCTGCGTGCATACACATCCACTAAAACTCAGTGCTCTCAGAGCCGGCTGGTTGTGTGAAAAGTGGTTGTTACTATCTCCGGTGAGAGATTTTTTCTGTGGAGGAAGTTGAACTCCTGCCCAAAGCAAACATGGTTAAAAAGGTTACTTCTCTCGTGGGGGAATCCAGAACCAGGGGCCACAGTTTCAAAATAAGGGGCCTCCCATTTAAGAAGGAGACGAGGAGAAATTCCTTCTCTCGGAAGGTCATTAGTGTTTGGGATTCTCTTCCCCCAGAGAGCAGTGGAGGGCTGGGTTATTTACTATATTTGAGCCAGAATTAAATTTTTGATTGATAAGGAGACCAAGGATTTTGGTGGGTAGGGGTGGGGGTGGTGGGGGTGGTGTGTGCGATGACAGGCAGGAGTTAAGGCCACACCAGATAAGCTATGATCTTATTTACTGGCAGAGCAGTAAGTTCGTAAGTTCTTAAATGACTTCAGTATAATAAATTTTCTCTCCTTTTCTCTCTCTTTCCCTATTTTCACAAGACAATTAAGGCTGAGGAAGGCCATTTGGCCTGTCTTGGAGCTGTGTTAAAACAGAGAAACATGAGTGGTGACAGCAGGGCCTGTGGGGTTGCAATTGGTGGCTGGAGGGGGAGGCGCGGGCAAAAATTCTCATCTTTTGACGTGAGGTCAAGAGGAATCCCTTTGCCAACCACATGTTGGGCTATGTCATGGCCTGACCTCCCTGAGTGAAGCCTGCAGTAAGTGCCTCAAGGCAAATCAATCTTTCAGTGGAGGCTTCAAACAGGTGTATTTGCAAATATACAAAGGGCCTAATGTCTGTTTCCAGGAGTGCACCCTCCACACCAATTTTATTTTTGGCTTTTGCCAATATGGTGGGTAGCACAATTCTGGCTTATAGGTGCTTTTTGCTAGCCATTTTGGAGACTTAGGAGGCTGTTTAACACCAGGAAAATGGGTGGCAACATCAAATTTCTAGGGCTTGGCGTCTCCTTTTTGGATTTTATTTATTCCTTCTCAGACTGTGGCATCACTGGCTAGGCCAGCATTTTTTGCCCATCCCTAATTGCCCTTGAGATGGTGATGGTGAGTTGCCTTCTTGAACCGCTGTAGTCCATGTGGTGTAGGTACACCCAGAGTGCTGATAGGGAGAGAGCTCCAGGATTTTGACCCAGCGACAGTGAAGGAAAGGTAAGAGAGGAACTTGAAGGTGATGGTGCTTCCATGTGCCTGCTGCCCTTGTCCTTCTAGGCAAGAACCATTGCAGGTTTGGGAGGTGCTGTCGGGGGAGCCTTGGTGAGTTGCTACAGCACATTTTGCAGATGGACTGCGGTGGTGGAGTCAATTTTTAAGGTGGTGGATGGGGTGCCAATCAAATGGGCTGCTTTGTCCTGGATGGTGTTGAGCTTCTTGAGTGTTGTTGGAGCAGCACTCATCCAGGCAAGGGGGGAATATTCAAACGCACTCCTGACTTGCGCCTTGTAGATGGTGGACAGTTTTTGTGGAGTTAGGAGGTGAATTACTCATTGCAGAATTCCCATCTCTGACCTATTTATGTGGCTGTCCAGAATTCTAAAGCCTTGGCATCTATGACATGCTGCCTGGGAGCAGAACATACACATTTGCTCCTGGCTACACTGGTGTCAGGCTGAGAGGAGGAACTTGCGAACTGCCAATTAATTTTCTCTTGAATGGTTCAGTAGATAATTTCTCATTTTTTGGCGCATAATGATCAGCTTTCGACAATCTTCTTGCAAGGGGGTGATGGTTATGTACATGCCATCTACCTTCACTGTCAGTATACACTCTGTATGGGTGAGTGTGTAAAATAGGATGAGAGGGTGACCTATGAGGTGAGATTGTCCAGCATGGACTGATACTTTGTGGTTGAATGCAGCGCACAAGCATTCAGGGTTGGGGATAAGGTGGGTGAGGGAAGCAGCCACACATTAGGGACACCTTATATAAAGTAACCATTCCTCTGCGATTGAGACAGTTCAGGTGCAGCCATTGATATGATTGGAGTCAGGCTTCTAGTTTATCTGTCCACTCAAACACCGCAGAGGCATCAAAGAGCCACTAAGAGCTTTTCACCCTCGAGCACAGACTGCAAAGTAATGAGCATTTTAGTGGACTGCAGAACAGTTGGACGACTGCACATATTGTACAATCTCCTTGTTAAAGCTGGCCATGGGGCAGTCACTAGTGGAGGTGCTCGCAGCCCCTTGCAATGTCATCCTGGTTTGGACCAGCCTCCACCATGGTTCAAGCTAACAGTACAGCTCAGGTTAGGAGAATGCCTGTGCCTGAGCTGAGAGCACAGCATGCAGTCCAATGGGCAAAGCTGCTGCCAATCGGTCAGGCGGAGTGGGCCGGAGGTGGCAGGGAGTCTGGCAGCTATGCAGCGCACTAATCTCTGGCCATCCAAGTGGTGGCCCGCACTCTCCACAATGCATTAAGGGGCCTTCACACTTAACCAGGACAGGTTCTTAGTATACCCATGCTAACCCACGTGTCTCTCTCTTTCATCCTGCAGGAGGAGTACATCAGGATCATGAAGCCTGGTGAACTAGCGGTGTGCCTCGTGGCACACAGAGAGCAAAGACGATGGAGGAGAGAATGACTGAGGCACCTGGCTGCGCAGAGGGAGGAGCAGCACCCTCAGGAAGGAGGGGCAGCTGGGGCTCCCGCACACTCCATCAATGAGCCACAGCGAGCCATCAGTGGTCAGTGCTTAGCAACACTCAGGGTCTATAGACGCCACCTTTCATTCCTGCAGATGACTGAGAACCAGTGTCGCCAAAGGCTGCCCATGTCTAGGGAACTGGTCAGTCACACCTGCCAGCTACTGCAGGATTTGGCGCCACGGGGACATGGAGGGCATCCACTGCCAGTGGCCGTGAAAGTGACCACGGTGCTCATTTTCTACGCCAGTGACTCCTTTCAGGGCTCCACAGGTGACCTCAGTGGGATATCACAAGCCTCCACCCACAAGTGCATCCATGAGGTCACAGATGCCATATTTGCAAGGGCGCACAACTTTGTACATCTCGCCCGGGACCAAGACAGCCAGGAAGCAAGAGTGATTGGATTTGCCCAGATCTTGGGTTTCCCACAGGTGCAGAGTGTCATCGACTGCACTTGCATGGTGCTCAGGTCTCCGTCACAATACGTGGTCAACTACATCAACCACAAGGGGTTACATTCACTGAATGTGCAGCTGGTGTGCGACCACCAGAAACGCAGGTGCACGCAAGGTTTCCAGGGAGTGTGCACGACGCCTACATTCTCAGTCGGTCACAGATCCCTGATGTATTCCAGGGACCACAGAATCTGCAGGGATGGCTCCTTGGGAACAAGTGAATGCAGAGGCCGTGGCTGATGACACCTGTGCGGTGGCCTCAGACTGCAGCAGAGCGACGATATAACAAGGCACATGCTGCAACTCGCAGCTTGGTGGAGCAGACCATCGGGTTGCTGAAAATGAGGTTCCAGTGCCTGGGCCGGTCTGGTGGAGCCCTGCAATATAGTCCACAGAGGGTGTCACGCATCGTCATCATCTGCTGCGCCCTTTACAACCTGGCACTGCAATGGGGAGAGGAGTTGGCTGAGGAGGAGATGCAGGAGCTGGAGGTCTCCGCAGATGAGGAGGATACCGACGGGGATGAGGGTGAGGAGGTCCTCAAAGGTGGCGATGATGCCCTCACACTGGCCAGACAAGGCAGGCACGCTCGGAAGGCCCTCATAGCTGCTAGATTTGTGGACGATGATGACGACATGCAGTGAGGAGACACCACAGATCCTCATATTGCATCTGTGAATGTTTGACTCCAGTTTGGCTTATAACAGTGCGAATACCCTCTGTGAGAATGCTCCTGTCATGGAGACGCAGTGGAGGCCCTAATAGTTGCTCAACTGCAGGAGGATGATGATGACATGCAGACAGGACACTCCATAGATCTTCACATAGCCTCTGAGAATGAGCCTCTGAGATTGACACACAGCCATGGAACTTTAGAAGCATCTGATCCTCTGTCCGCCTTCAGCACCTGAGAATGAGGGAACTCTGTGTCGCCTGCCCACGACATTCTGGCAGCAATGACGAGCACCGCCGAGGTGCAGGCATCAGTAATGTTTCCAGGGAGTGTGAGGCTGGACCATCACGTTGGTCTGAAGGCTGCACAGAGCACAGGGGAGAGGCCCTGGACTGAGACACCTGCCTTTAGCTTGTGCAGAAAGGTTCCACATCTGAATGATAAGAACACTGCTCATCAGAACAAAGAGCCATAGGCAGGGAGACATTCTTGGGAGTTTATTGACAATAGTGAACACTATGTACAAGTGATTAACACCCGTGCCCAAGTTGTGCAACTAATTCTCCTTAACTTTCCTAACACTGCTGCTACATCTTGGTTCTTCCTGGACATTCACAGCGGAGGTGGAGGCAGCCTGCTGACTGCAACACCCTGTCTGCGATGACCTTGGTGGGCATCCACTGGAGGGCCGAGACCTGGAGGGCCCCGGCCTGCTTTCGGGGTTCTGCTGTGTGGCAGTGACACCCTCTTTGGCTTGTGGAGCTGGAGCTTCTGATGTCACAGGAAAAGGGGATTGGGATGGGCTAGATACTCTCGGAGTCACCTGGGTGGATGACCCCGGAGCGTGCGCCTGTTGATCCTCCTCCCTATTGGTGCCCGAGGACCCCGGCTGACTCCGTGAGCGGAAGGGGCAGCTGGAGTGAGATTGAGCTGTCCAGCACCCCTTTCAGGTACACACTGTTGGAGGCCAACTATGGCATCAGCGATGGGGTTCAGCCCACACAGCAGTGCAGGAAAGGAGTCCTGGACCAAGGTCTCCTTGGTGACCAAGGCGCTATCACCTCAACCTGAAGGCGTACAAACTCCTCTATCGTGCCTTGCAATCTGAGGAATGCAGCGGATATCCCTTCTTGATGTTCCCTGGCTTGCCTTTGCAGCTCCAGAAACTGTGACATGACCGAGTCCAGAATCTCCTCATCTGACTTGGACTCAGCAGATTTCCGGCCTCCAGCAGTCCTCCGAGTGCTGGACACCTGGGAAGTCCCTGCCGCTGCCTGCTGTGGATCAGATAGTGCGATGCTCACTAGATTATAATCCCGAGGCTATTCTAACACTAGGTCACACCGAGGTGCATGTCTCTGCATTGGTGGAGGGTGTGGGTGAGCGCTGTGACGGGACTTCAAGGAGGGTGCCTCCAGATTCCTCTTTGGAGGTTTCTTCGGGGCTTGATTGGAGGCCCTGGGTCATGGACTCCATTGGCTGTTTCCCAGATATACCTGTGAAAGCAAGGGGAGATAATTAGTGCATAGCAGTGGCCTGTGAAACAGGACACATCACTCACAGCATGGTTGTCTGATGGATGTTGCACTGCTGGACCCTCCCTTGGTAGAGCAACACTGACCTCACCGTCAGCACAGGACTGGTCCAGATCGTTGCTGGCCAGCTGGATGGCTCTGTTTTCAAAGTCTGTGAGGACCTTGATTTCGGGCATTCCTCCACCAGTCTGCGACCTCTCCCTCTTGTTGTGTGCCAGCTTGTCCTGCATGAATAGAGGTAGGGATAGTGTAAGCAGGACACCTGCCAGGCCAGATAATAAGTATGTCTGGCATGTGTGGGTGGTGAGTGGTCCAATGGGTGGGATGAGGACAATGTGTATGTGTATGAGGGAATGAATGGTGATGTCCCTTGAACTGGCAGTGAGTGAGGGCCCTGTGAATGTGTGATGGGTTTGTGAGTGTGTGAGTTGAGAGTGGTGAGAAGAGTGACCTACCCTGGCAGAACGGAAGAGATCATTCATCCTCTTGCGGCACTGGGTGGCTGTCCTCTTTTGAAGGGTGTTGGCACTGACCACCACTGCCACTGCCTCGAAAGCCTGGTTGGTCGCGCCACTGCCCAATCTGCGGCCAGAGCTAGGGTAGAGGACACCGTGGTGGGTCTCCATGGCACCCAAAAGGCGTTCCAGTGACGCATTGCCAAACCTGGGGGCTACAGTCTTTTTGCCTTTGTGGACATCTTCCCTGCATTAGTCATGGGCTGGAAGCACTGAGGTGTGTGTGCGTAGCTGGACTTTCAATATGGCGCCTGGTGTGATGAAGCGGCGAGATGGGGTAGCAGGTGAATTGAGAGCCCGCCCACCATGGAAACGGCATGTTTCCCGGGAATGCATAAGTGATGCGGTGGGTTTGGGACGATACAGCGTGAAGACCTGCCAACGCGGCCAACGGGTGAAACATTGTTTTACCCACCCGCTACCGCACATAGTGCAAATCTGGGATGAATTCGCCTGCTCCCTCCAGTTTCCCTCTCTGCACAGACGCTGTGAGACCTCCTGAGTACTTCCAGCATTTTCTGTTTTCATTTCAGATTTCCAGAATCCGCAGTATTTTCCTTTTGTTATAGAAAAGGGAACAAGATAAAGTTGCACTGAAATTGTAGTTAGAGCAGTTGGGAGCGGAAAGCTGAAACTGTACCGACGATCATGAATCGAGTGGATTCTGAACTGATTATAGTGTGTACTTGACTATGACCATCCCCTGCACTGAAGACACATGCACAATCAGTTGTGTCATGCATGTGATTCCTGGCTTCTGTCGATGGGTCAAAGGGGCTTTACTCTGTAGTGTAAATTTAGCGCTCCCAGCCAGGAGCATGTTCAAAGTGAGCTCAGGTTAAGGCCCTACTTCCAATCTACATTCCTTTAATCCATTTCCATTTGTCCTTCCCGATAACCTATGCTTTATCTGACTTGGGATGAATTGACTTTGGAAGCAGATGGCAACAGAATTAAGTATAAATGGTCTCCACTCTTTAGCAACTATCCTATCAGATATAGGATTTTTGGGAAAATGGTGCAAACGCTGAACAGGACAGGCAACATCTGTGGAGAGCGTTAGCATTTCAGGTTGGTGGTCTTTTATCAGAACTGGAAAATGTTGGAGATGTAACTGGTTTTAAGCAAGTGCAGAGGCAGAGTAGATGGGGAGGGGAGAGAGCAAAAGGGAAGGTTTGCATTTGGGTAGAAGGTGGGAGTGATTAAATGATATAAGAGATGAAAGTGCTTGGGCAAACATGATTGGTAATGGACAAGTGAAGAAATGAAAGAAGGGTCTATAGATGTGTAAATGGCAGCAGCAGCACGATTATTAGCCCCTGCTGCCTGAAATAAATGGAAGAAGTGAAATTATTGAGCTCGCTGTTGAGTCCAGGAAGTCATAAAGGTCATTAATCTGTTTATTAAAGAAAATAACGGAACTTTTCTGGACAAACGTCTTCTAGAAGACCTCTTAAAGCATCCAGAAACGAAGAAAGGGCTTTTAAGTAGTTTATTAATCAATGTAGCCTTGTTTTAAAATATATCGAATGAGTAATCAGTTCATTTGATTATTCTCCCAACAGAGCCCACCGCAATGCCAGGGAGAATATCTTTCCCTTCCTGTTCCTTGGTGCTGTCTACTCGCTGATGGAACCTAACCTCTTCATTGCCCACATCCACTTCCTGATCTTCTTTGTGGCACGAGTGGTTCATAGTATTGCCTATCTGTTTTCTCTTAAAGCACCGACCCGCTCACTTGCGTACATCATTGCACAGGTTCCCTGTGTGTCCATCGCTCTGCAGATCCTTATTAACGTGGGAATCCATTGGTAAGGCCAATTTTTTACTGCAAACCCCTCCGGAGTAATGTTGGATATATTGGTTCCTGAGATTCATTGATCTCAGACATGGAGAATCCACCGCTGTGATGCAGCTGTCACTCCATTGACTTGGGAACCATCACAGATTTGCAGCACAGCAAACCACAGATAGAATCTTCCAGAATCAAAATCCTGTTCCTGTGCAATTCCATGCAATTAAATGCAAAAAATGCTTCAATTTGAGCACATAAACCTTAGAGGTTTCTGAAAATGGTGACTAATATAGCAGGATTATTATCACGCCCCCCCCCACCACCGCCCCCCCACAAGCCAATTTTCTTTTTCTTTTGTTTGTTTTAAAGTTTATTTTGATCCAGAGCCTCAGAAGATGGAACCACTGTTTGGAGGCCTGTTTCCAAAATAACTGAACAAAAAGACTGTTAAGTAAAAAGATATCTGAAACAAAAACCACATCATTCAGACAAAGTTTGAACATCCAATGACTGAAGTTTAGTGACTTATCATTGTAGCACATTCCAAAAAATATTTATAAATGGAGATTAAAAAGGCACTCTGTGTGTGTGTGTGTGTGTTATTTTATAATTAGCTGACCGGACGTACGGGAATAATTCCTCCTTATGGAAATGGTTTTGAGGGAAAATTTCCCATTCACCGCCCCCACCCCCCCACCAGCCTCTGGTAGTGATGTAGAAGAAGTGAATCTAGTGCCCATTGTGGAACCTACCCGACTTTCAACCCGCAGAAGTTGGTGGAATGAACACTGGTCAGGCCTGGGCATCAGGACATTGCTCCCAGGAGATGGATGACGTGGCCTCAGGTGGGTGGGGTGAGTATTTTGTGATGCACAAAAATCACAAAGTGTGGAATAGGCTGGATGGACCAGAGAATCTTTCCCTGCCTGTCATGGTTGACATGTTCAACTCTACAAAGGGCTGGGCGATCTGCTTTGTCAGCTTACTGCCTGGGTGGTGTGGGCTAATATCACCCTCTTTAAATGATATACAATGTAGTGGATAGCTGGATATTTCACTATATACAGATGCTCAGAACCACATGTGCCCAACCCCTGCCTGTGCACAAATACATACTGCACATGCTTATCCACCATAGAGGCTTGTATCATTCATTCATTCATGTTCCACACACACTTCTGCTTCTCAGCTCTTGCGGGATAGTTTAATCTTACTTGCCCACTCAATATTGACTAAATAAAGAGTTCTGCCACTGGACTTGTTGAAGATGGTCTTATTGACTGACATAAACATAAATGTTGCTACCAATTACAAGCAATGTACCAAAACACAAATGCTGCACCAACCTTAGGAACTGTGCATCAGAACCAATCTCCCTCCATTAACATGACCAACATCATGACTTGCCCCAACAGCTCTGCCTCACTGAGATACATGGCTGTTTTGATATTGGGGTTTTTGGTACGTTTTGCACAAGTACCACACCCCACTCACATTTAGGCCTTCTACAGTATTGTTCTTCAGTACGGAGATGTTTGTTCTAATTCTTGAATTCCGGTTCTGGAGTTACAAATTTCTCCCCACCCAGGGTAATAGACCCAAACAGCCACAAGGTCTACTTATTACAAAAAGTATTGATTCAGTTGCAAAGCACAGACCTTGAGCTGGAATCCCCATCTTTGTGTGTAAGTCGTTTGGTTGGCAATTTCAAATATCTGTATTGGTCGTTTTAAGTCGTAAGCAAATCAAGTAGCCATTGCTGCCCACATTGACCAATTTTCTTAAAGCCATTAATTCCTTTCCCGCAGCTCTCCAGAACTTTAAGAATCTTTTCTGCTTGTGAAGTTTGACGGGTGGAACTTATTGTTATCTGAAGTTCAGTTCTAGCTGACTTGTTTAAGTCAAGTTTTGATAAATGAAGATGACAGTGGGGCTCAGGGACTTTACCACTGGCTGTTTTGTATCTGTTGGAGTATGAGGTTTTGTATTGTTTCAATGGGGCAGTGTATGTTGGGTAAACTCCCAGTGGATGTTGGGTAAAAGATAACCCTCAGATTACTGCGCAGTTACAACATAGCACACATCAGCAGCCTTGCTTTCATAAGAACATAAGAAATAGGAGCTGCAGTAGGCCATTCAGCCCTTCAAGCCATTCAACAATATCAAGGCTAATCTTCTACCTCAGCAACACTTTCCCGCACTATCCCCTTATCCCTTACTCCCCTTGGCTCTGTCTTGATTGTACTCAATGGCTGAACATCCACAATCCCTTGGGATAGAGACTTCCAAAGATTCACAATCCCCTGAGTGAAGAAATTTCTCCTCTTCTCAGTCCTAAATTGCTGACCTCTTATTCCGAGACTGTGACCCCGTGTTCTAGATTCCCCGGCCGGGGGGAAACATCTACTCTGTCAGGCACCTTAAGAATTTTAAATGTTTCTATTAGGTCACCTCTCATCCTTCTAAACTCTGGGGAATATAGGCCTCCTCTATTCAATCCCTCCTCATAGGAACCAGTCTAGTCGTCCTCTCTCTGGTCATCCAAAATGTCATTGCCTCCTAGTTCTATGCACATCTATCCTGAAGTCCACTTTTCGAATCGAGTGACTAGTCCGACTTCCATCCTGCTGAAAGTACCAAGACATCCCAGGGTAATGACATGAGTGTGGCTCTAACCCTGGTGCATCACGCCTCCTTATCCTGCTTCAGACAGCATCTGCCAGGCACCACCAGGGGTGAGCTCCACCCTGTCCGATTTTCCCATGTTCACTGCACCAAGGCAACCCAGAAGCCCCAGATGCAGGAGCAGAAATAACTGTCCTATGAGTGTGTTGGGGGTGTACTTGCTACAGAGGGCAAATTTGAAAATGAGCAAAATACACTGGTGATGGAGAAACCACTTCTTGCTTTGGAGTCAGGTTGTGGAGGTCTCCCTTAACTGTAGCGATAGACATGAGTGTACATACGTGAGTGCATTACACACTTGAATATGCATATGTGCACACATATGTGCTCACACTCACACTCCTATTACACACACAAGCCCATTATTACCCATCACTGCAGCAGCTGCTTGTATAATTGTCAGAAAAAATATATATAACTGAAGCCAGTGCAGAAAAGGAAGATACACAATGTCATAAGGTTGGGGCTAAAAACTGGTAAAACCTCCCCCAAAAGCCATCGGTGTAGGAATGTTCTATTGTTAAATGCTTCAGACTAGTGCAAGTTACTGCTCCAATGTTATGTTAACCCTAGGAATTAAAATTGGACAAACATTTTGTTTTATCACTTATTTATATTATGTTTTGTGAATGTGAATCTTGTACCGCTTCTTATCAATTGTCATTAAGAGGATCTGTAAGCTCTTATTAAAGCTTATTTCAAGACACAATGAATTAATCCTTGTATTATTCTCCTCTTCTTTCCATGCCTAGAGATACATGAGGCAGACAAAGACATGTGCTTACGCATGGTTCCATAGCCAGTTTTTCCTGGAACAGGTCGCTAACCTGTCGCCAGAGGCTATAGTTTGAAGGGTGCCACTCTGCATCCTGGCTGACCAGGAGACTCTCCCATTCTTACCACCTGCTGTAGGCATTTTGGAAGGATTTACAGGTTGATAGTTAACCTGTTTGGCCGTGTTATGAATGCACTTCCAGTGGCTAGCAGGTTCCAGAGCGGGATTCAAACCTGGAGCTTCTGGCTCAGAGGCAGGACCAATCAAAAGACCTGCCCTCTGAGTTATTAGTGAAGTTAAATATCAATTTTTTTTGCTTTGCAATACAGCTTGATGACAATAGGCCAGGTATTCACCAGCCAAGACATCAGAGGTTCATTGACCCATTATTCTCTTACAGAGTAATGCCATGCTTCTGCCTTTTTTTATTTGTGGAGGTCACAGCATTTGAGCCCTTAGTGGCTTGTCAACCACATTGTGGTGAGTCTGGAGTCACATGTAGGCCAAATTTCCTTCCCTTAGGTCATTATTAAACCAGATGGATTTTTACAATAGTTTCATGGTCATCATTAGACTTTTAATTCCAGCTTTTTTTTTTATTGAACTCTAATTTTAACATTTGTTGTGGTGGGATTTGAACCCTGGTCCCCAGAGCACTACCCTGGGTATGTAGGGTACTAGTCCAGTGACAATACCACTACACCACCACCTCCCCTATTATTATATGATAGTTCAAGACACAATCCAGAGCTCTAGAGTCACAAAAATCAAGGCTGACACTCCAGTGCAGTACTGAAAGGTGCCGTCTTTTGGTTGAGGTGTTAAACCGAGGCCCCTTCTGCCCTCCAGGTGGACATGGATAGTCCCATGGCATCATATCAAAGAAGAGCAGGAGAGCTCCCCCCAGTGTCCTGGCCAACATTTATCCAACATCACAAAAAAAAACCCAGATTATCTGGTCATTTATCATTTACTGGGGTTTGTGGGATCTTGCTGTGTACAAATCGGCTGCTGCATTTCCTACATTACAAGAGTGAGCACACTTCAACAGTGTTCATTGGCTGTAAAGTGCTTTGGGACGTGCTGGGATCATGGAAGATGCTGTAGAAATACAATTGCCTTTCTTTTCTCCCTTACAGGATAGTGGGATAACTGGCCGGGACTTTCCGCTCCCGATCGCAAGGAGGGGGTGGGGGGTGGGGGGCGGCATTGGGGGTTTGAGAAGGCCCAAAACTGGTTTTACAATGAAGTAACTGTGCGCTTGGGTGGCAGGTAATGTTTCTCGCCGCTGAACGCCGCGAATGTCATTAGCATAAATCCGCATCTCATTATAATGCCTGCTCGCCGGAGTCACCCCTCCATGCCGGATTAAGAGCCCACGTTGCAATTAGAACAACGCGTTTCACAACAGGATTTAAACAACGTGCAGCCGGCGACACGCACCTCGCTCCTGGCCCCGAGGTGAGTTTGCACACCTTGCATCACGCCGCGCTCGCTGGGGTCAGTGCCAAGCTTTGCAGGCTGCACCACATGGGTTTAGGTGGGGGGGGGTCTCAAAGCAAGTCTCTGCAGACGCCACGGCAGGGTTAAGGTGGGGGTGGGTTTTACTGTGCTGCAGGGCAAGGGCTCCATTTGGGGAAGGAACCTGGCAGGACTGAGGGAAGGGAGGGGGCTGCAGGGCAAGGGCTCCATTTGGGGCAATGAGTGGGGAAGGTTGCGCTGAGACGCATGACTGGAGGGTGGGGGCATTAAAGGGTCACCCAACTGAATCGATCATTCCGAAATGAGGGCAAGAGGCACAGCCGAGACAGGTTAGCAGCTGTTTAATTGACATGCAGGGAGTCAGTAAAGTGAAGCAATAAGGCCTATTCTTGCAACACTGATCCCTCAAAGTGGCAATGATTGTTCCCCTAGTTTTAACCCCTCGTCTGCAGCCTTCAAATTTACCACAGTATTATGGAACTGCAGAACTATTGGGCAACTGGACAAGCTTGGGAACCCCCTTGGAAACATGGCCATTCACCGCTAGCGGAGGAGAGGCCCCTGGACTCCCTAAATTAATCTCATGTACTCACTGAACCTTAACCCTCATGTTCAGTCCAAACAGTGCAGTCTTGGACTGGAGGGAATGATGATCACAGCGCCTGAGCTGAAAGTGGAACATCCAGTCACCTAGCCAAAAACTGCTGCCGGTTGGTCATGTGGGTGGTGGACCCTGCACTGGGCATCGTATCAGGGGCCAGAATTCTCTGGCATGCGTGAAAAGAGCTTTCTGGTTTCCCACAGTTACGGGGTGCCGTAGACTGCTCTCGTGTGGCTATAATAGTTCCACGGCAACAGGCAGCCAGACAAAAACCGGAAAGGCTGCCACCCGCTCAATGTGCAGCTGGTGCGCGACCATAACAAACTTATCATACAGGTGTGCACCAGATTCCCAGGTAGTATCCAAGACTCGTGCATCCTGAGTAGGTCTCAGATCCCTGACATCTTGGAGGGACCACACAGGATGCAGGATTGCCACCTCAGGTCAAGGGTTACCCGCAAAGGATGTGGCTGATGACGCCCGTGCGGCAGCCTCAGATTCCTGCAGAGAGAAGGTACAATGAGGTTCATGCCACAACCCAGACGCTGGTGGAACACACCATAGGGATCCTGAAAATGCAATTCTGATGCCTGGACAGATGTGGCTGAGTTCTCCAATACACTCCCCGGAGGGTCTCACGCATTATCGTGTCTTGCTGCGCGCTACACAGCCTGGCGCTACAAAGGGAAGAGGACTTAGGCGATGGTGGGATGCAGGAGCTGCACATCTCTTCCAGTGAGGAGGATCTTGAATGGAATGATGGTGTTGGGGACCTGGAAGCCAAGGATTCAGGTGAAGGGGCCAGGCGAGGCAGGTGTTCTCGTGAGGCCCTCATTGCCAGCAGATTCCAGGAGGATGATGACAAGATGCGCTGAGGATCCTCCTGGACAACTCTCCTCCATCATGGGCTAGCATGACCACCAGCATAGCTACTCCTGTAATTTCACCCTCGAACTTCCAGATGACAGCGCATCATTGCACAGAACACCCACATAGCCCTGATGCTGTGAAGGATGAGCAAGCCTGGAGGGCATGTGTCCAGCCTGAGAGGAGGTACTACCTGCAGGAGGGCGTCACAGCATCAGACATCAGAAACTGCTGCCCCTTCACTTGTCCATCCAACATCCCAGTCGTAACCTCCAAGACGCAGGGACACCTGCACGATCCTCAGCGGCTTAGTGTCTGCATGCCTTCAATCTGGCAAGGCTCCTCATGGAGATCTTTCAGCACCAAAGCAGTCATGCACTGTGTGTTACATCGATAGAAACATAACACATACTGCTGCCGTGACTGCACTTAGAGATGACTCAGCTGGCTGTGATACACTTTCCGAAATGACTGTGACATCTGCAGTTAAAGTTCGGGATCCTGGGCTGCATTTCTCCTAACCCTACGATGGAGGCAGAGCGCCTGAGCATGACGAGGTCAGACTCTTGGCTGCCTGATATTGAGATGCCCCCATTTACACACAGCCAGTGTGTCCTCATGGCCAGCCCTGGCCCTAGCGAAGTCCAACATGATCAGAGAACATGAAGCCCTCAAGGGCACATGCCAGTGCTAGTGAGGAGCGCTGTTCTGCTTTGTCACATACGCACTCCTACCCGTTTGCATCCCTCCACCTTGTCTGAAGCAGCAATGTGTGATTTCCAGAGCATGCCTAAAGGTGGCTTTGGCCTCCAGAAATCACCATTTAGAAGTAGCATCAGTGTCAATGTGATGGTACGCACACCACTGTCTGCCAACTTAGTGACGAGACCCTTCTCCCCGCAATAGTCATAACCACAGGGTGAGAAACGCTTAAGGTTAGACATCTCAGCACCTGCACACAAATGTGCCATTGCTTTGTCACCTTGAGGTGGCAAGGTTTTTTTTTGAAAAATATACTTTATTCATAAAATATCTGGAAAAACATTACAAAACATTTCAAAATCACCATCACAAAAGTACATTCAGATTCAACTTTTACACATGGATCACAAGGTGCATCAATACAATTAATGAATATTACAATCATTTCAATCTGGTCAATGCAGACAATCAGACAATGGTATTGGAGTTATCAACATACATCAAATTGCACTCTGAGCTGCTTCAATACAATTATAATACAATTAGTATTCAATGCTTACATTCCATTGTGAGCTGTACAGCCCGAGGGGCTCTAAACAGTTCCCAGCCCCTCGGTGCACTATGGCAGAAAGGTCTTAGACAGCGACCTTTCCCCATTGCACCTTTGCGGTGGCTGCCCCAAGCTTTAGTGCGTCCCTCAGCACATAGTCCTGGACCTTGGAATGTGCCAATCTACAACACTCGGTCGGGTACAACTCTTTGCACTGGAAGACCAACAAGTTTTGGGCAGACCAAAGAGCGTCTTTCACCGAGCTGATGATCCTCCAGCTGCAGTTGATGTTTGTCTCGGTGTGTGTCCCTGGGAACAGCCCGTAGAGCACAGAGTCCTGTGTCACAGAACTGCTCGGGATGAACCTCGACAGAAACCACTGCATCTCTCTCCAGACCTTCTCTGCAAAGGCACAATCCACAAGGAGGTGAACAACGGTCTCGTCTCCACCACAGCCACCTCGAGGGCAACGTGCCGACGGGGTGAGACTCCTGGCGTGTTGGAAGGATCTGATGGGGAGGGCCTTTCTCACCACCAGCCTAGCAAGGTGCTTGTTGGAAAGTTCTGGCGATGAGGCATTCTGCCAAATGATTTTGACAGTCTGCTCGGGGAACCATCCCACAGGATCCGCCCTCTCCTTTTCCCGCAGGGCCTCTAAGACGTTACGTGCCGACCACGGCCTGATGGACTTGTGGTCAAAGGTGTTTTTCTGCATAAATTTTTCCACCAGGGACAGGTGGTACGGCACGGTCCAACTACTTGGAGCGTTCCGCGGCAGCGTGGCCAGACCCATCCTTCGCAACACCGGGGACAGGTAGAACCTCAGCACATAGTGACACTTGGTGTTTGCGTATTGAGGATCTACGCACAGCTTGATGCAGCCGCACATAAAGGTGGCCATCAGTATGAGGGCGATGTTGGGCACGTTTTTCCCCCCTTTATCTAGAGGCTTGTACATCGCGTCCCTGCGGACACAATCCATTTTCGACCTCCAGATAAAGCGAAAGATGGCTCGGGTGATCGTCATCGCGCAGGAGTGTGGAATGGGCCAGACCTGCGCCACGTACAGCAACAGCGAGAGTGCCTCACACCTGATGACCAGGTTCTTACCTGCAATGGAGAGGGAGCGTCGCTCCCACATGCCCAGTTTTCTTTGCACCATAGACAGTCGCTCCTTCCAGTTTCTAACGCATGCCCCGGTCCCTCCGAACCATATCCCCAGCACCTTCAGGCCATCAGCCCTGACGGTGAAGGGGACAAAGGATCGGTCAGTCCATTTCCCAAAGAACATGGCCTCGCTCTTCCCACGATTTACCTTGGCTCCCGAGGCCAGTTGGAACTGGTCGCAGATGTGGATCAGTCTGCGCACCGACAGCAGATCCGAGCAGAAGACGGTGACATCGTCCATGTACAGGGAGGCTTTGACTTGAGTGCCTCCACTGCCTGGGATCGTCACTCCTCTTATGCCCGGATCCTCCCTGATAGACTCAGCAAAGGGTTCTATGCATCACACAAACAGTACAGGGGAGAGAGGACAGCCCTGCCTGACTCCAGATTTAATAGGAAAGCTGTCTGATTCCCACCCATTGATTGAGACCGCGCTACTGATGTTAGTGTAGAGCAGTTGGATCCAATTGCGAATCCCCTCCCGAAACCCCATTTTGGAGAGCACATCCACCATGTAGGTGTGCGATATTCTGTCAAAGGCCTTCTCCTGATCCAGGCTGATGAGGCAGGTGTCCACACCCCTGTCCTGCACATAGGCAATCGTATCCCTGAGCAGCGCTAGGCTGTCAGAGATCTTCCTGCCGGGCACAGTGCAGGTCTGGTCAGGGTGGATCACCAATTCCAGAGTGGACTTGACCCGATTGGCGATGACCTCGGACAGAATATTATAGTCCACATTCAACAGTGAAATGGGTCGCCAATTTCTAATTTCCTCCCTTTCCCCCTTGTGCTTGTAGATGAGGGTGATGATGCCTTTCCTCATGGATTCTGACATTCTGCCGGCCAGGAGCATACTCTCGTACACTTCTAGCAGGTCTGGGCCCATCCAGTCCCGCAGAGCCGAATACAACTCAGCCGGCAAGCCATCACTTCCGGGAGTTTTACTCTTCTCGAGGGTCTCAAGGGCCTTAGTCAGTTCGTCAGGAGTTAGCAGTTTGTCCAGGCTCTCCCGTGTACTGTTGTCTAAGACCTCCGTGATAGAGGACAGGAAGGACTGGGAGGCCGTGCTGTCTGTGGGCTTCACGTCATACAATCCGGCATAAAAGGATTTGCTGATCCTCAGAATGTCGGACTGCGATGACTTTACTGAGCCGTCTTCTTCCTTCAGGCTGCTGATCACTGAGCTCTCTCTGTGTACCTTTTGGAAGAAGACAAGGTGCTCCCACTTTCTGCTGAGCTCAGCAGATCGACACTGGGAATGTCGGAAACCTGTTTGGCTGAGGGCAGTGAACACAAGCTCTGAGTATGGGCTCACATCATTGTAACCCTGCCGAGAGACAGTGGGCAGATGGAATTGGACAGTACATAAGCCTTCTCCATGAAATAGCACATCTCTCCTTAAACACCACACCTTCACCTGTCCAGAATGCAGACGGGATAGGAGCACACCCCTGCCTCAATTGTTCAGAGCCAAAAATGCACATGACAGCACCCTGCGAGGCACGGAACGAGGCTCATTCCACAAACACATTTAACGTGAAGGTGCAGGCATTACTGATATTGAGAGTGATGTTGAAACGGGACAATCACTGTAGCCAGATGGTAGCACACTGCACAGAAGAGAGGCCCAGGATAGAGACAATTACCATAAGTGTGTGCAGGAACCAAGGTATCACACGTAATTGACAGTAACACAGCTCATCATAAGAAGGAGGCACGGACAAGAGGAGACATGAAATGATTGTGAGTCTATTTACATTTGTGAACATTAGATATGTGTGGTTAACACCCGTACCAAAGTTGTACAACTACATCTTCTTCACTTTCCTTACCTTGCTGCTACGTCTTGGTTCTCCCCTGACATCCACAGTGGAGGTGGAGGCAGCCTGCTGACTCTATGGCCTGTTATCTGGGATGACCTTGGCGGGCGTACTCTGGAGAGCCGAGACCTGGTGGGCCCCAGCCTGCTTTAGGTGTCCTGCTGTGGGGCAGGTCATCCTCCTCGACCACTGGAGCCGGAGGTGATGGGGTTACAGGAAGAGGAGATTTGGATTGGCCAGACACTCTCAGAGTTACCTGGATGCATGGCTTCGGGGCGTGAAGCAGCTGGCCCACTTCCCTAAGGGTGGCTGAGGGCTCCTGGCTGACTCCTTGAGGAGAAAGGGCAGCTGGAGTGAGAGCGAGGTGCCTCTTGCATAGACACTGATGGATGCCACCAATGGTTACAGCGGTGGAGTGCAGCTCTTGCAACATTGTGGGACCAATGTCCTGGACCAAGGTCTCCACGAAGGCTGCCAAACTGCCAATGTGGACCTCGGTGCATTGGCATGTCTTCATTATTACCTCAGGCTGAAGGCAGAAGGATCCTCCATCATGCATTGCAATCTGAGGAGTGCGGCTGACATCCCTCCCTGATGTTCCCATGCTTGTCTTTGCAGCTCCACCAACTGCTTTAGGACTGAGATCGGAGGCTCCTCATTGGACTCAGACTTAGCAGAATCGTGGCCTCCAGCAGTCCTCCGAGTGCCAGCGACCTCTGGTGTCCCTACCTCTGCCGGCTGTGGAGCAGATGGTGTGCTGGGCTCACCAGATTGTGACCCCGAGGCTGCACTAGAACTAGGTCCCACCGAGGTGTGTGTCTCTGAGCTGGTGGAGGGTGTGGGTAAGCGCTGGGGTGGGTCTTCAGTTTCCTCAACCGAGGTGTCTTTGGGGCTGGAGTTGAGGGGCTGGCCCTCGGCAGCTTCCCATAGGTGCCTACAAAAGAAAGGAGAGACAATTACTGAATGGCAGGTGACTCTGAAACTGGAGAAATCACTCAGGGTATGGTTGTCTGATGGATGTTCTAGCGCGGGATCCTCACTTGGGCGTGTGCCGCCGACCTCACCGTCAGCGCGGGCATGGTCAACGTCCTCTGTGGCCAGCTCTATGCCTCTGTCCTCAAAGTCCATGAGAACCTTGATCTCGGGAACTCCGCCCATGGTATGGGACTTCTCCTCCTTATTGTGAGCCTGCTTGAAGACAGATGGAGAGAGTATGAGTAAGACACGTGCGAGGGCAGATGAATGCCTGGGTGTGTGGGTGGCGATTGGAGCCATGGACAGAATTAGATGCAGAGGAGATGCAGCCAGATGGAGGTGTGAGGGTGTGTGAGAGTGAGTGGTGATGTCCCTTGAGGTGGCAGCGAGTGAGATCCTTGTGAATGTGTGATGGGCTTGTGAGTGTGCGAGTTGAGTGGGATGAGATGGTTGGACTTACCTTGGTGGAATGGAGAAGATCATTCATCCTCTTCCTGCACTGTGTGGATGACCTCTTCTGCAGGGCGTTTGACTACCTCTGCGACCACCACCCAAGCCGAATTGGTCATTGGCGGCCAGAGCTGCAGGCCTTGACCGCGTTCAACAAGCGCTCCAGTGGGGGGGGGGGATCACTGAATTTGGGTACAGCATGCTTTCTGCCTTTGGGAGCCATTTCTTCACTGGAGCTGCTGCAGAGAGTGTGAGCACTATGCAGGGGCACTGTTTAAATATGGCACCCAGAGTTAGGGAGCGTTAAGATCACAGCGGGTCAGGCGAATCAGACGCCGCCCATCAGCGGAAAGGCGTGTTCCCCGTGGATGAATAATTAATCCGCTGCAATGCGGACAATTCACTGCGAAAAGCCGCCATTACGGCCGGTGGGTGCAATGCCATTAACGGACTTTGTGAGTCTCAGGGAAAATCCTGGTCATTGTTTTTGGAATCACGTAAGTTATGAGGGTTTATTATCAATTTTGAGCCCCAAGCCATGACCTAATGGAGAAGACCCTCTATATAACCTGCCCAATTTTCATCTCTTTGGAGTCAATGGTTTGGGTTCCACAATGGACAAAAGTCTGGTCAGATTAATGGCCAATGTGATCAAGAAGGAGGTTCTGGGGACTACATTAAGAAGTCTGCTCCAACATTCCCTTACGTTTTCATGTTATTTTCTCTTCTCATTTTCTCCTCTTGCCAGCTGTGCAACCCGGCTCCATCTGTGCCAACCCCAGCTGAGAAGGTGCGTGTTTTGCCCCCAGGTTAATGCCACAGCGAAGGCGGATTTTTTGGGGAAAATTAGTCTGAAATGAACCTCTGTCCAATTTTCCTTCCTTCTCCATGGTGAGATACCTGGATAGAACATGGCCTTAGCAAGACAGAGGAGCTGAGAATGAGGACTCAGTGTGGGGGACTATGTCCAGATATATGTACAACTCCTGTGGTGCTGTTCATTGGACCCTCATCTCTTCTTTCTACCTCCCACATCAAATTTCGCCAAAAACCTTCATAAACTCAGTAGTTGATGCCTTTGCATTGGAAGACACAGAAACAAATGGGACTAAAGATTGATTTCTGTTTCAAAAACCATTCCTGGACAACATGTTCTAGAACCAGAAAGAGTGGCAACTTTGGGAAGCAATGAGATTGAGAAGTTTACCATAGCAATCCCTGGAGAAGGAGACTGAAAATATTGCATTCTTCCATGGGAGATATTCAGCAATATTCAAGTTCTGTACTGTTTTGTCTTGCATTTGGGTCTTGGTTGGGGTTTCTTAGGCTTTGTCTGTTACCCTAAGAATACTACCATAGACTATTCCACGTAAAAACCATTCCTCTTTATTTACAGATGTATGTACATCTCCATGACTCTACACGAGGTTGTACTTCTGCTTCCCATCAGAGCTCAGTTACTTAATCATGTGACATTGCTTCATAGTTACATCAGTAGTTATATCAGTATCAGGTGCTCCTAACGTTAACCCTTTACTCTACACGTATTACCAAGCGACTGCTTGATCTAGTTGTTATCAGGAGGTAAAATCTTTCGCTAGATTCCCTGGTATGATGGCATTGTGTTTTGGAGTGAACAATGACCACAGTGTCAGCCAATGAGTTGGAGGTGAGGCAGGACTTAAGGTTTTAATCTGTGGGAGTCTCCGGACTTATCACTGAAACTTCAGCAAATACAGACCTCTGATTACAGGAGGGGAATTTTTCCAGCAAATCGCAGTGTGCTGAGGATTGTTGCCTAACATAAATCTGTTCGTAAAGTCAAACCCAGGTAGTCTCCAGACGTGATTGATGAGGGGATCATCCAATCATCTCTATTCTGGCCAGGATTTAGTCACTCTACACAGTCTAAAAAAATACGTGACAAGCCAAAGAAGAAGATTCGGAGGGATGAGGTTGAAGGAGGTGGGTTTCAAGGAGGATCATCACAGAAGAGCAGGAGATGGGCACGTGGTTTAGGGAAGGGAATCTGGAGCATGGGGTCTAGGTTCCTGAAGCCATGGCCGTCAGAGGTGGGAAGAATGCTGGGGGGAGGGCATGGGGTGCACAAGGCCAGAGTCTGAGGGGTGGGGATTTTGGATGAGGGGGTGGTTTGTGTGGGGTTGTAAGGCTGGAGTGCTGAGGTCATGAAGAGGATTAAAAGATTAGGTATTGACATTTTAGGAGAATAACATTTCCTCTTAATAATTATATTTTTCTTTTATTCATTCATGAGATGTGGATGTCACTAGCTAGGCCAGCATTTATTGCCCATCCCTAATTGCCATTGTTCAGAGGGCATTTAAGAGTCAACCACATTGCTGTGGGTCTGGAGTCATGTGTAGGCTAGGTCAGACCAGGTAAGGACAGCTGATTTCCTTCCCTAAAGGACATTAATGAACAAGATAGGTTTTTATGACACTCAGCAATGGTTTCATGATCATCATCAGACTTTTAATTCCAGATTTTTAATTGGATTCAAATTTCACCATCTGCTGTGGTAGGATTTGAACCCAGGTCCCAAAGCATTACCCTGGGTCAGTAACCATATCACTATGCCACCGATCATTTTGAAATAGAGATATTTTACAAGCCTCACCAGAAAAATGGATTTGTTCCCTTTCGACTGAATGCATTTAGTTTTTGGCAGAAAATCCTGAATATGTCCTTTCCTTCAAGTCCAAGAATTAATTTAGGATCAAATTTGGAAAAGTTCCAACATTCCTTTACTGAGGAGCAAAACACCAGCAACTGAAACAACCAGGGATAAAAGAACCCATTGAAGTGTATGGGAGGATGAAGAAAATCCTCTTTATAAACAAGCAACCAATTCAGAGCATCAGAGGGTAAACCAGAAGTGGAATTTCATCACTAACTTTGTAATGATTACGTTAATAGATTTTTTTAAAAAAGGGATCTTTCAGAGATTTTTGGGCAATTATTCTTGGCTCCCAGCTACTGATGAGTCCTTTACCAAAACATTCCTGGGTAACTTTAAAATCTAGGCTGACACTCTAGTGCAATACTAAGGGAATGTCCGCTGTCAGAAGTGCTGTATTTCAGGTGTGATGTTGAGCCCGGGCCCTGTCTGCCATCTTGGGTTGGTTTAAATGTTTCTGTATCGCCATCTTGATACAGAACAGGGGAATTCTCCCCAGTGTCCTGGCCAATATCTACCCCTCAGTCAACATCACTAAAACAGGTGACTCGGCCATTATCACATTATTGATCGTGGGAGCTTGTTGTGCACAAAGTGGCTGCTCTGTTTCCAACATGGCAAGAGCGACTACACTTCAAAAGTACTTCACTGTCCATAAAGCACTTTGGGACATCCTGAGGTTAGCTACCCAAACCCTATTGATGTGAGACCTGAATCTACAACCTGCTAACTCTGCCTGACGAGAGAGCTTCCCACTGCACCCCAGCTAACGCATTATTAATGAATTCTGAAAGCTAGGATGTGCCTACCTGCAACCAGAGATAAACCAGAGCAGAAAATAAAAGCACGCAGAAACAAATTTTAAGAGGCTGGATGGTTTGGCGGTTAGAAATCGCTTCGGTGCTTGAAGTTTTAGTTGATTAAAAGTATCAATAAGATTTCTGTGCTAAGGGAAAACCTTTATTTTAAACTTTCTATGATGGGTAAAGTTAGGCACAAATCTTCCCTTCTGGGTAACAAGCAAAGGGAAACCTTCCTAACTGCCTCTTCTAATTATCCCAGAATGAGTGGAAACTTTGGGCTTCCCATCAGACCCCAGCACTGGTCTCAGAGCTTCACCAGTCATCACTTCAGGCTGCATGACGCTCGATGGAAAGTGACTAGACTGCATTGTTACATGACATTAGTAACTGGTGGGCACTGCCCTCAACCAACTTAAGAACTAGATCAGGGTGCAGTTGAGGTGCAAGCTCGATTCTGTCCATTCACAGAATCTGCTTGCCTTGCGGCTACCTCCCGTCCCCTTCCAAAGTAATCATAGAACTATACAGCTAGAAGGAGGCCACTCCACCCATTATGCCTGTGCTAGCTCTTTGAAAGAGCTACCTGAGTATTCCCACTCCTCCGTTCTTTCCCCTTAGTCTTGCCTTTTCTTTTCCCCTTTTCAAGTATATTTCTAATTCCTCTGAAAGTTGTTGCTGAATCTGCTTCCAATACTCTGACAGGCACTGCACATCAACTTGCTGTGCAGAAGAAACTTGCCTGATCCCCTCAATGGTTCTTAATTATCTCAAAGACAATGGAGGAAATGCGACTGCCAAAAATGCGCACAGCAAGCCCCCAAACCAGCAATGCGATAGTGACTAGATAACCGTTGGTTGAGAGATAAATCTTGGCCACAACAGCCTGGAGGATTCTCCACACATCCTCGTTCTTAAATCCCTCCATGTCTCTGTCATCTCCTCCAGCCCCGCAAACCTCCAAGATATCTGCACTCATCTCATTCTGGCCTCTTGAGGACCAGTGATTTTAATTACTCCACCATTGATGGCCATGCCTTAAGCTGCCAGGTTCTATGCTCTGGAATTTACCCCCTTAATATTCCCACCTCACTCTCCTCCTTTAAGATGCTCGTTGAAACCTATGAGTTTGACCAAGCTTCTGGCCACCTGCACTAATATTCCAACAACTGTCTTCTGTAGATGAATAATAATGGTGCTGAATATGTATAGCCAAGAGTTTGTACTGATAATATTGTCACAGTGTGAGCAATGTGGAATGTTTCTCAATCTCCAAATATCCAAGGCTGTCACTGTGGTAAACTTCACTCCCCACAGTGGTTTTCTCAATTCATTAGTGCAAAGCTTGACATTAAAAATCTGGCATCTGCAATTGTGTGAACACCACAGAGTTCAGGCAGATGCTCGCCATGAGCATTGAGTCACTGGTACGAGTGTAAATTCTGCAGCTTAGTACACAGGGCTCTGCTTTATAATCACACTCTGTTCAGCCAGAGAAATTCTGACACCATTTGAGCTGTCAAGTTACAGCTTGTTAATGATGTCAAACGTGATGGAGCTGAAACTCATGACTCGCTGCCTCTCTGCAGTAGGTCCAACATACCTGCCATGTAAGGAAGGGCGAAGTAGCTTTCATTTATATAGCACTTTTCACAACTCTGGGATATTCCAAAGGACTTTGTAGCCAATGAATTACTTTTGATGTGTAATGACTGCTGTAATGTAGGAAAATTTAGGGAATCGTTCTTCAAAATGTAATCAACACAAGGAATAAAGGGAAATAAATTCCCTGTTCACATATAGGAATCCCATCCAAATAGAAGTGACAGTGTTTTCCAACCCAATTTTGCAACCTTGTGCGCATTGTGTCAAAGGGGACAAAGAGGTTTTAATCTTCCAACTTTTTTTTAAAGTGAGTTTGCTTGTATATCTTTGGATATCTGCGCTTTATTGGCACCTCAAAAACACAAAAGTAATGAAAGTAAACAACAGAACCTGTTTCCTGTGACACATGGCAGCCACCATTCTGTGTGGACCTTCCTCTGCCACAATAAATTGTGAAGTACCCAAGAGCGCTCGAAGTCTATGAGGAAATGACCTAGGTTTATAATCAAATTAACCACACCACATTAGGGACAATGGGAGCGGAAATCATTTGCTAGCTGGATTGCAAACCAAATAATAATTTGCAAAATACATGGAATTTAAAGCTGTATTCATACAACACAATAGACTGGAATGAAGAAGGTTAAAAAGGTAAGGCTGGGCAATGACGCTTATGATGCTCTCAGAAATATTTTAAGTGCTTCAGATAATGAATTAGCTCCTGGAGTGGGATAATTGTCATTACCTACAGGATAGCTAGACACTAGATAGTTAGGTTTCTACTGAGATCTTCAGATATTATCTTTGTTGGTCATACTGATGCGTACCATGGAACCTCCAAGGCCGTACATCTTAAACATCTACTCCCACCATGGCTGCAGTGTGCGCTATCTACAGGATGCTTAAAAAGCCAAGGTTTCTTAGGCAGCACCTACCAAGCCCTCAAACTCCTAGAAGAACAAGGGAAGCTGGTGCATGGGAATACCGCCACCTCTCAAGATCCTTCCACCCACTCTCCCCAGCTCCGCACCCCCCTCACCACCACCACCACCCCCCCCACCCCCCTCCCCACCCCCACCCCCACCACACCCCCACCCAACAACATCATGCACCTTCCTAACATGGACATATATCCGCTGCTTCGTGCCAATGTCAGTCACAGCTCAGTTGGGAGTTCACATGTCTCCTTCTGTCAGAAGACTGTGGGTTGAAGTCCCGCTGCACAAATCAAAAAACCAAAGCTAAAGCTCCAGCGCAGTACTGAGGGTGTGCTTCAATGTTGGATGTGGTCCCTTCAGAATGAGATATTAAACTGATGCCCTCTCAGGTAAAAGATCCCAATCACTGTTTTGAAGAATGGCGTTGAGATAGAGGATCAGCCATGATCATATTGAATGGCGGAGCAGGCTCAAAGGGCCGAATGGCCTACTCCTGCTCCTATTTTCTATGTTTCTATGAACAGCAGTGGAGCTCTCCCCAGCTTGCTGACCAATATTTTTTCCACAATCAACATCCCAAAGCATATTAACTGGTTGTGATCGCATTGCCATTTGTGGGAGCTTGCTGTGTGCAAATTGGCCACTGTGTTTCTGACATTACAACAGTAACTACACTTCAAAACTACACTTCCTTGGATGGAACATGCTTTGGGAAGTCCTGTAATTGTGAAAGGCGCTATATAATTGCAAGTCAATTTTCTCCTTCATTGTTGCCATGTCAAAACCCTGGAACTCCCTACGTAGCAGCGCTGTGGGAGCACCTTCACCGCATTAACAGCAGCAGCTCAAGCAGAAGGCCCAAGTCCATGTCCGCAAGGGCAGCTAGGGATGGGGAATCAAGGTTGACCTTGCCAGCAATGCCTATATGTCGAGAACGAAGAACCAAAATTACAAATCTTCACTGCCTGGGTGGTAATCTACTAGTGCAGATTGCCTGCTTTGTAAAGAACTCATCTGATTTTTAGTGCTTTGTGATAAATGGAGTGAAGTATACAAGATCCTGAATGGCCTTGACAAGGTGGACGTTGAAAGGATGTTTCCTCTTGTGGGTGAGTCCAGAACTAGGGGGCAATGTTTTAAAATTAGTGGTCGCCCTTTTAGTACAGAGGTGAGGAGGAATTTTTTTCTCTCTGAGGGTTGTGCGACTTTGGAATTCTCTGCCTTGGAAGGTTGCAGAGGTGGGGTTGCTGAATATTTTTAAGGTGGAGGTAGATAGATTCTTGTTAGGCAAGGGAATCAAAGGTTATGGGATTAGATGGGAATGTGGAAATCGAAACACAAGAAGATCAGCCATGATCTTATTGAATAGCGGAGCAGACTCGAGGGGCTGAATGGCCTACTCCTATTCCTGTTTCTTATGCTCTTATGAAAATTGGATGGGTTTTATAATGATTGCTCTGACAGATTATCATAACTCCACCATTAAATAATAAATTGTTAATCATACAAAATTCTGAAGGGGCTTGACAGGGTAGACACTGCAAGGTTGTTTCCCCCTGGTTGGGAATCTAGGATATAGGGGCACAATCTCAGGATAAAATGGGGTCAATCATTCAGGACTGAGATGAGGAGAAACTTATTTATCCAAAGGGCTGTGAAGCTTTGGAATTCTCGACCCTAGAGGATTGTGGATGCTCCATCATTGTGGATATTTAAGGTTTTAATTAATAAATCCAATCGGGAATTCAGAAGAAACTTCTTTAGTCAGAGAGTGGTGAGAATGCGGAATTCTCCAATAAGAAGAAGTTGGGGTGAATAACATGGATGCATCTCAGAGGAAGCTCACTAAACGTTAGGGAGAAAGGAGTAGAAGGTCAAGTTGGAGATAGGAAGTCATGTGATGGAACTTCCAGGAAGATGTCTAGACAGAGTTGGCAACCACACCAAGAGGCAAGGCTGTCCTAGCAGCTGTGAAAAAAACTTCAACCAACAACATGGTCCTACACATGTCATAGGTAGACGAGAAGAACTCCAGCTAGACGTCATCCTTTACTTGTACACAACAACAACTGATATTTACATAGCACCTTTAATGGGTCAAATGTTCCAATACACTTCACAGGAGCATTATAAAACAAAATATGACACTGTGCCACATAGGGAAATGGGGTCAGATGACCAAAAGCTTGGTCAAATAGGTAGGTTATAAGGACTATCTTAAAGGAGGAAAGAGAGGTGGGAAGGGCATTCCAGAGCTTAGGGTCTAGGTAACTGAAGGCATGGCCACCAATGGTGGAGCGATTAAAATTGGGGATGTTCAACAGTGCAAGGGTGGGGCATTATATGAGTGTATATATCTTGAAGGGTTGTGGGTTGGAGGCGATTACACAGATAGGGAGGGGCAAGGCCATGGAGGGCTTTGAAAAGAGGGATGAGGATTTTAAAATCAAGACTTGGCTTGACCAAGAGCCAATGCCAGTCAGCAAGCACAGGGATGATAGGGGAGCTAGTGCGCGTTAAGACACAGGCAGTAGAGTTTTGGATTATCTCAAGTTTACAGAGGGTAGAATGTGGGACACCCACCAGAATGCATTGGAACTGTCAAGCCTAGGGGTATAAAGGGCATGAATGGGGGTTTCAGAAGCAGGTAAGCTGAGGCAGGGGCTAAGTCAGGCAATGTTACGGTAGTAGAAATAAACAGTTTTAATAATGGTGTGGATATGTAGTTGGAAGCTCAACTCAGAGTTAAGTGTGATACCAAGGTTGCTAAAGGCCATGTTTAATCTCACACTGTTACCAGAGAGAGGGATTGAATCAGAAACTTTGGAGCTGAGACCAAAAACAATGGCTTCAGTCGCCCTAATATTTAATTGGAAGAAATCTATTTACCTATTGATTTATCTATTTTACTGCCTGCTGCTATTATGCTTTAAGCTATGCAGATTTTCTGATACCCGATTGTGATATTTCATGATATGTTCGAATGTCATTAAAAGGGTATTAATCACTAGGGGTCCAATGAATCACTCATAATAAAATCTTGTGAAACAAAAAACATTTTAATATAGATGGCCTTGAAAATATCTGGTGAACAATCGATCATTCAGTGTGTGAAAGCTCTGGTCGCCACAGGAAATATTTTTGCTCTGCAATCACAAGAAAGATTTATAGAGTGAAGCCCATTCCAAACAGCTCTACCTTGGCTAATTCATTATGATCGGAAGACCCTTTGTGGTATTTGATAATGGGACTTCAGAATTTGGTTGGCGGTTTAATCAGAGGAAGGGTGGAGGGCGGAAAGATTGATCTTTGCAAAAGAAATGCTGCCTCTGCTTGGTACACATGTCAACGCACGAGGTCTAATGAAGAATGGTACAGTGATTGAGGGAGGGCCAAGGGGAGCAGAGGAGGGGTGTTTTGTGAGGCTATGCTCAATGAGTGTGAGCAGGGGTGGGGGTAAGAGAATTGCAGTCTTCCCTCTAGGCACTTTACAGCCTTCCAGACTGAATATTGAGTTCAACAATTTTAGATCATGAACTCTCTCCTCCATCCCCACCCCCTTTCTGTTTCTTCCCCCTCCTTTTTGTTTTTTCCAATAATTTATATAGATTTTTCTTTTTCCATTATTTTTAAATGTATTTCCACCCATTGTTTTATCTCTACCTTTTAGCCTTTTTAGTATTCCTTCACCCCACCCCACCCCCACTAGGGCTATCTGTACCTTGCTTGTCCTGCTTTCCACCCTTAATTAGCACATTCCTTAGATAATATCACCACCTTCAACACCTCTTTGTCCTTTTGTCTGCGACATCTTTTGGTTATCTCCACCTATCACTGGCTTCTTGTCCCAACAACCGCCCCCACCCCCCACCCCCCTCCCACCCCTTAAACCAGCTTATATTTCACCCCTTTCCTATTTTTACTTAGATCTGTTGAAGGGTCATGAGGGCTCGAAACGTCAACTGTGCTCTTCTCCGCCGATGCTGCCAGACCTGCTGAGTTTTTCCAGGTATTTCTGTTTCTGTTTTTGCAGTCTTCCCCCGACAGTTCCAGTCAGGTCATTGAATTTTTTTCCGACACTGCAGCCATACCCTGACTGCTAGGCTCCTTTCAGACAGTGCGTTCCAGATCTGAGATATCTGCGGTCCTCCATTTCTGGCTGCTTGTGCATCCCCAATTTTAATCGTTCCACCATTAGTAACCAGGCTTTCAGCTGTCCAGGCCCCAGGCTCTGCAAATCCCTCCCTAAACCACTCGGCCCCTCTACCACACTTTACAGCATCTGTTAAAACCTGCCTCTTTGGCCAAGCTTTTCATCATCTGCCCTAGTATCCCTATGGCTTGGCATCATATTTTGTTTTATAATGCCTCTGTGAAGCACCTTAGGATGTTTCATTGCTTTTGCAACACTATATAAATACAAGCTGATGCTGAAGTTAATTGTATAACCATTTTTATACAGAAAAAGAACTCATTGTGTTAAAGGAGGCCGCTGGATTTTGCAGTAACGTGGAGGGGGTGGGTGGTGGGGGCTAGGAAGCAAAAAAGTTTGAGAGCCCCTGATCTAGTGCATGGAAATAAATGGCAGCTTGACTTATTTTAGAAATGTCGTTCCTGAATTGCTGAGTTCGTTGGTGTTATAGCCATCCTATGCCAAGTCATTGTGTCTGTGTTCGTTTCAGTGCAGGAGTTTGGAGTGATTAACCATGTTACCCATTAAAGTTTCCCTAGGGTCCGAGAATTTGTTAAAAAGAATTGTTGGATATGCTGCAAATTTCCATTTATGCCACATACTAAGGCAAGTGAGCAATAAAATCTATAAATGGTTTCCGAAAGTTGCACATTACATTCCAATCCTTTGTGATGTCCAAATATGAACTATTAACATGACCTTAACAGCAGGGCCAGATTATTCTGGGTGCAAATCTATTCCAGTTGTTTAAACCTAAAAGGCACAGAAACACAGGGACATGAGGAAATTGCAACCAGATTTTCCCTTATTTTTCAAACGTAGGCTAAACAAGGCTCCATTAAACTTGGAAGCCCAGCCACTGTTTACACGAGAAAATTGGAGTTAAATTAAATAATCGGGCAGTCTGAGTGAAAGATGAGCAGGGAACATGTAATAATTGAGAAATAACAGAGGAGAGTCCAGCATATTGTCTACATTCACTGAAAGCAGCGAGTGTCTGGTTTTAGGGGTTGGAGCAGGATCTTAGCCAAAAGGAATGAGTGAAGTTCTTTAACCCCTTCCTGTCCACTGACCTTCCTAGAATAAATTTGCTTTGTTTCCTAGGACCTGCGGGGTTGTAAACAAATGACCAGCAGATTAATATAAAAGGGGTGCTGTCCTTATGCACAAATGAAGTGTAACTTTTTCCTGTCCCACCCCGCCCATACTAGTTAATCTCCCCTGATTTTATAAGAACTGTGGAACTTTTTGGAAATACTCAACATCTGCGGAGAATGTTTCTGTTTAATTCTTTTACGTCAGAACTGGCAAATGTTAGAGGTATAACATGTTTTGAGCAAATACAGAGGGAGGGGAGGGTGGGAAAAAAAGAATAAAAGGGAATACCTGCGGTAGGGCGGGAGGAAGGAGAGGTTAAATGGCAAAAGGAGACGGTAATCAGAGAAGTAAAGAAATCAAAGGTGGGTTTAGAGGAGCTGTAAATGGGGAAACGTCACCCACAGCTGCTTCCAAAAAAAACAACAAAAAACAACAACAGGCTACGACCTGAAACTGTTGAACTGAAGGTACCTGATGGAAAGATTCCTGATTGTGCTGTTCCTCGAGATTACGTTGAGCTTCATTGGAACAGTGTTAGGAGACAAAGCACAGGAAGGTCAGAGTGCAAGCGGGACGGAATTAAAATAACTCATGTCACCTCCTTCAACATTGCAGAGGCAGTCAACGTCATGTCTAGACTCCAGGGGTTAAAAGGGGAGTGGGATAGTTGGAGCAATATATAGAGATGTAACTCAGTCCCATTTTAGTGCCACACATGCTGTCTTTATTTTTCTAATTAAATAATGGTTTATTGTTATCATTTATACCTGAATAGAAAAAATATGGACTTTGAGAAGTCTTTTGATAAAGTTCCTCATAAAAGACTGTTTTAATATTATGCCCTCCTGTCCTGGACTCCTCCCCCAACTCTTTTAATTATCTCAAACACTTCAATTAGATAACCTCTTAATCTTCTATTTCGAGGGAATATAGGCCTACTCCATGCAACTTCTCCTAGTAATTTAACCCTTTAGACCCCAGCACAATTTTGGTGAATCTGCATTCCACTCTCCACGAGCAGGGGGAGGTGGTGGCAGAGTGGTATTGTCACTGCACTGGTAATCCAGAGACTCAGGATAATGCTCAGGGGACCTGGGTTTGAACTTGAATTCAATAAAAATCTGGAATTAAAAGTCTAATGATGACCGTGAAACCATTGTCGTAGCTGTCCTCACCTGGATTGGCCTACATGTGGCCCAAGATCCACAGTAATATGGTTAACGCCTAAATGCCCTCGGTCCCACTGACAGGACAGACCCAGCAGAGGTGCGGCACAGTGGTATACAGTTGGGAGGGAGTTGCCCTGGGAGTCCTCAACATCGACTACGGACCCCATGACGTCTCATAGCATAATGGCAACCTCCTGCAGATTACTACGTACCGCCCCCACCCCCAGCACCCCTCTCAGTTGATGAATCGGTGCTCCTCCATGTTGAACACCGTTTGCAGGGCGCACTGAGGGTGGCAAGGGTGCAGAATGTACTCTGGGTGGGGGACTTTAACAACGTTCATCACCAAGAGTGGCACGGTAGCACCACCAAAGACTGGCCGAGTCCTAGGCTGAGTCTACGGCAGGTGGTGAGGGAACCAACAGGAAGGAAAAACATACTTGACCTCATCCTCACCAATCTGTCTGCCGCAAATGCATCTGTCCATGGTAGTATCGGTAGGAGTGACCACCGCACAGTCATTATGGAGACCAAGTCCTATCTTCACATTGAGAATACCCTCCATCGTGTTGTGTGGCACCATAGATTTCGAACAGATCTATCAATACAAGACTGGGCATCCATGAGGCACTGTGGGCCATCAGCAGCATTTGATATATCAACCACAATCTGTAACCTCATGGGCCGGCATATCCCCCACTCTACCATTACCACCAAGCCAGGGATCAATCCTGGTTCAATGAAGAGTGCAGGAGGGCATGCCAGGAGCAGCACTGGACATACATAAAAATGAGGTGTCAACCTGGTGAAGCTATAACACAGAATTACTTGCGTGCCAAACAGCATAAGCAGCAAGTGATAGACAGAGCTAAGAAATTCCACAACCAACGGATCAGATCTAAGCTCCATGGTCCTGCCACATCCAGTCATGAATGATGGTGGACAATTAAACAACTCACTGGAGGAGGAGGCTCCACAAATATCCCCATCCTCAATGATGGGGGAGCCCAGCACATCAGTGCTAAAGATAAGGCTGAAGCATTCGCAACAATCTATGGCCAGAAGTGCCGAGTGCATGATCCATCTTGGTCTCCTCCGGAGGTCCCCTGCAGCATCACAGATGCCAGTCTTCAGTCAATTTGATTCACTCCACATGATGTCAAGAAACGGCTGAAGGCACTGGATACTGCAAAGGCTATGGGCCCTGACAATATTCGGAAATACTGAAGACTTGTGCTCCAGAACTTGCCGCACCCCAAGCCAAGCTGCTCCATTACAGCTACAACACTGGCATCTACCTGACAACATGGAGAATTGCCCAGGTATGTCCTGTACACAAAAAGCAGGAAATCCAACCCGGCCGATTACTGCCCCATCAGTCTACTCTCGATCATCAGTAAAGTAATGGAAGGGGTCATCAACAGTGCAATTAAGCGGCACTTGCTTAGCAATAACCTGCTCACTGGTGTTCAGTTTGGGTTCCGCTAGGGCCACTCAGCTCTTGACCTCATTACAGCCTTGGTTCAAACATGGGCAAAAGAGCTGAACTCCAGAGGTGAGCTGAGAGTGACTGCCCTTGACATCAAGGCAGCATTTGACCGAGTGTGGCATCAAGAAGCCCCAGCAAAACTGGAGTCAATGGGAATCAGGGGGAAAACTCTCCACTGGTTGGAGTCATACCTAGCACAAAGGAAGATGGTTGCGGTTGTTGGAGGTCAACCATCTCAGTTCCAGGAAATCACTGCAGGAGTACCTCAGGGTAGTGTCCTCGGCCCAACCATCTTCAGCTGCTTCATCAATGACCTTCCTTCCATCATAAGTTCAGAAGTAGGGATGTTTGTTAATGATTGCACAATGTTCAACACCATTCGCGACTCCTCAGATACTGAAGCAGTCCATGTCCAAATGCAGCAAGACCTGGACAGTATCCAGGCTTGGGCTGACAAGTGGCAAGTGACATTTGTGTCACACTAGTGCCAGACAATGACCATCTCCAACAAGAGAGAATCTAATCATCATCCTTTGACATTCAATGGCATTACCATCGCTGAATCCCCCACTATCAACATCCTGGGGTTACCATTGACCAGAAACTGAGCTGGTCTAGCCATATAAATACTGTCAGGAGTGTGATGGAATACTGTCCACCTGCCTGGATGAGTGCAGCTCCAACAACACTCAAGAAGCTCAACACTATCCAGGACAAAGCAGCCCACTTGATTGCCACCCCATCTACAAACATTCACTCCCTCCATGACCGACATACAATGGCAGCAGTGTCTACCTTCTACAAGAAACTCACCAAAGCTCCTTAGGTAGCACCTTCCAAACCCACGACTGCTCCTACTAGAAGGACAAAGGCAGCAGATAGATGGGACCACCGCTACCTGCAAGTTCGCCTCCAAGCCACACACCATCCGGACTTGGAAATATATCGCCGTTCCTTCACTGTCACTGGGTCAAAATCCTGGAACTCCCTCCCTAACAGCACTGTGGATGTACCGACACCACGGAGGCAGCACTGGTACAAGAAGACAGCTCACCACCACCTTCTCTAGGGCAATTAGGGATGGGCAATAAATGCTGACCTAGCCGGTGATACCTGCATCCCGTAAATGAATTTTAAAAATCCTTCATGAGGTGTGGTGCCCAGAACTGAACACTTACTCAAGTCTATTGAGTACAAGTTCGTCTAAAATGCACCAAATTCACTTCTCCTCCACTGAATTAAATGTTTCCTTTAAGATATTCTTGTTTATATTTCTGTGAATTTTTTAGTTTTGAAGTGTTGTGAATTTTTTGTGGAATCAGCTGCTCTCTCTGGTGGCGAAATGAAGAACTAGTCTGTCCCCAGCTGGGTAACCAGCTTCTTCTGATGGTCTAAATTGAAATAATAGTCATAGTCATAGTCATAGAGGTCTACAGCACAGTAAAAGGCCCTTCGGCCCATCAGGTCTGCACCAGCCAAACAAGTGCCTAACTATTCTAATCCCATTTTCCAGCACTAGGCCCATAGTCTTGTATGCCATAGCATCACAAGTGCACATCCAAATACTGCTTAAATGTTACGAGGGTTTCTGCCTCTACCATCCTTTCAGGCAGTGAGTTCCAGATTCCCACCACCTTCTGGGTGAAAAAACTTTTCCTCACATCCCCTCTAAACCTCCTGCCTCTTACCTTAAATCTATGCCCCCTGGTTATTGATCCCTCCACCAAGGGGAAAAGTTCCTTCCTGTCTACCCTATCTATGCCCCACATAATTTTATACACCTCAATCATGTCCCCCCTCAATCTCCTCTGCTCCAGGGAAAACAACCCCAGTCTATCCAATCTCTCCTCATAACTAAAACTCTCCAGCCCAGGCAACATCCTGGTAAATCTCCTCTGCACTCTCTCTAGTGCAATCACATCCTTCCTATAATGCGGATTCCAGAATTGCACGCAATACTCTTTAGCTGTGGCCTAACCAGTGTTTTATACAGTTCCAGCATAACCTCCCTGATCTTATATTCTATGCCTGGGCTAATAAAGGCAAGTATCCCATATGCCTTCTTAACCACCTTATCTACCTGTCCCGCTACCTTAAGGGACCAGTGGACTTGCACACCAAGGTCCCTCTGATCCTCAGTACTTCCCAGGGTCCTACCATTCGTTGTGTATTTCCGTGCCTTGGTTGTCCTGCCCAAATGCATCACCTCACACTTATCTGGATTAAATTCCATTTGCCACTGATCAGTCCATGTGACCAGCCCGTCTATATCCTTCTGTAATCTAAGGCTATCCTCCTCACTATTTACCATCCCACCAATTTTCGTGTCATTTGCAAACTTACTGATCAACCCTCCTACATTCAGGTCTAAATCGTTTATATATACCACAAACAGCAAGGGACCCAACCCTGATCCCTGTGGAACCCCAGTGGACACAGTCATCCAGTCACAAAAACACTCCTCGACCATCACCCTCTGCTTCCTGCCACTCAGCCAATTCTGGATCCAATTTGCCAAATTGCCTAGGATCCCATGGGCTCTTACCTTCGTTATCAGTCTCCCATGGGGGACCTTATCAAAAGCCTTGCTGAAGTCCAAGTAGACTATGTCAAATGCATTGCCCTCATCTACACACCTGGTCACCTCTTCGAAAAATTCAATCAAATTGGTCAGACATGACCTCCCTTTAACAAACCCATGCTGACTGGCCTTGATTAATCCCTGCCTCTCCAAGTGTAGATTAATTCTGTCCCTCAGAATTGCTTCCAATAGTTTCCCCACCACTGAGGTTAAGCTGACTGGCCTGTAGTTCCCTGGTTTATCCCCTTCCTCCCTCCTTGAATAACAGTACCACGCTGGCTGTCCTCCAGTCCTCTGGCACCTTTCCTGTGGCCAGAGAGGTATTGTAAATTATTGCCAGTGCCCCTGCTATTTCCTCCCTTGCCTCACTCAACAGCCTGGGATACAATTCATCCGGGCCTGGAGATTTATCTACTTTTAAACCTGCCAGACCACTTAGAACCTCCTCCCTTTCCATGCTAATTTCTTTAATTATATCACAATCCTTCTGCCTGATTTCCATACCCACATCGTCCCTCTCACTGGTGAACACCGACACAAAGTATTCATTTAGAACCCTATCTACTTCTTCCAGCTCCACACACAAATTACCACTATGGTCCGTAATGGGCCCTTCTCTTTCCCTAGTTATCCTCTTACTCTTAATGTACTTGTAAAATAACTTTGGATTTTCCTTTATTTTACTTGTCAATGGTTTTTCATGCCCCCTTTTTGCTCTCCTAATTTCTTTTTTAAGTTCCCCCCTACACATTCTATACTCCTCTAAGGCTTCTGCTGTTTTGAGCCCTCGGTGTCTGCCATAAGCCTCCCTTTTTCTCTTTATCCAATCCTGCATATCCCTCAACATCCAGGGTTCCCTGAATTTGTTGGTTCCACCCTTTGTCTTTACTGGAATATGTTGGCCCTGCACTCACCCTGTTTCCTTCTTGAATGAGTCCCACTGCTTTGACGCAGATTTTACCTAAAAGCAGCAGCTCCCAGTCCAGTCTGGCCAAATCATATCTGATCTTATTAAAATCGGCCTCCACCCAATTTGGGACTCTGATTTCTGGCCCGTCCTTGTCCTTTTCCATAACAGCCTTGAATCTAATGGAGTTATGATCACTATCTGCAAAACGTTCCCCCACTGATACCTCTACCACTTGCCCGGCTTCATTCCCTAAAATTAAGTCCAGGGCTGCCCCCTCTCTTGTAGGACCTTCTACGTACTGGCTTAATGGGCAGGGTTTTTAGTTTGGCGAGCCCGGGAGTGGCCGGGGAAATGGGTCCCCGACGGCGATCGAGTGTGATTTCACGCCGGCTGGCCAGTTAACGGGCAGCCAGTGTGAAGCACGTGCTGAAAGGCTCAGCATTGCCGGGGGGGGGGGTGGGGGCGAGCGCTGAAGACAGGGCTGGCGCAGAGGGAGTGAGGAACGAAATCTCCCTGAAGACAGAGAGCTGTCTCAGGGAGCTGAAGAGTTTAAATGCGAAAAAAAATAAAGATTTTTAAAAACTGGGAAAAAATACCCGCACGTCAGACTCAGTCACCTGAACTTATGGATGATGAAAATTCTGTCCAAACATTTTTAAAAAAAATTTATATCGGAGCCCTCGTCCCACCTGTGGATTAGGTTACCTGAGAAATGCAAAGGCTGACTCGCCATTCCGCCAACCGTAACATTGGACGGGCAACGAAAAATCGCAGTTAATTACTTCTTTAATGACTTTAATAAGCCTCTCAGTTGTCAGCAGAAGCGCTGCCGACACTCGCATGGCCGGCCGATCAAAATATCGTGCGAGTGAGCGATGACATCGGGACGCTCGCCCGGCCTCACTGTACGCTTTCTCACGCTGGAGCATGTCAGGCGCGCGGCCGCACACCGAGCGAAAAATTCCGCCCAATGCCTTTATATCCACCAAGACCTCCATAACATCTTCCAAACTTCCCCCCCTGCCTCACCCCCATCTGCCACTGAAACCTTGATTCATGCCCTCATCACTACTATTTTTTTAATTCATTCACGGGATGTGGGCTTCACTGGTCAGGCCAGTATTTATTGCCCATCCCTAGTTGCCCTTGAGAAGATGGTGGTGAGCCGCCTTCTTGAACCGCGGCAGTCCATGTGGTGTAGGTACACCCACAGTGCTGTTAGGGAGGGAGTTCCAGGATTTTGACCCACTGACAGTGAAGGAACGGCGATATATTTCCGAGTCAGGATGGTGAGTGGCTTGGAGGGGAACTTCCAGGTGGTGGTGTTCCCATGTGTCTGCTGCCCTTGTCCTTCTAGGTGGTAATGGCCGTGGGTTTGGAAGGTGCTGTTGAAGGAGCCTTGGTGAATTCCTGCAGTGCATCTTTAGATGGTGCACACTGCTGCTACTGGAATGCTCAGCGGGTCTGGGAGCATCTGTGCAGCAAGAGAAACAGAGTTAACATTTCAGGTTGATGACTTTTCATCAGAACTGGGAAAAGAACTGGAACCTTTTCCCATTTACACCTCCTCTAGACCCATCTTTTGTTTCTTTACTTGTCCCATTACCATCTCCTGTTGCCTTGCACCATCATCCCTTTTGACATTTAGTCGTTCTTACCTCCCATGTTATCACAGAGCTTCTCCTTTGTTCTTTGCCCCCCCCCCTCGACCCCCAGCTCCACTTCCCTGCCTCTGTGCATGCTTAAAGCCAGTTACATCTCAAATCATTTCTAGTCCTGTGAAAAGGTCATCGACCTGAAACATTAACTCTGTTTCTCTCTCCACAGATGCTGCCTGACCGACTGAGTGTTTTCAAAAATGCTTACTTCAGATTTCCAAGACAAAGCAGCCCTCTTGATTGGCACCCCTTCCACAAACAATCACTCCAACAAGCACAGTAGCAGCAGTGTGTACCATCTACAAGATGCACTGCAGGAACTCACCAAGGCTCCTTAGACAGCACCTTCTAAACCCATGACCACTACCATCTAGAAGAACAAGGGCAGCAGACACATGGGAACACCACCACCTGGAAGTTCCCTTCCAAGTCACTCACCGTCCTGATCTGGAAATATATCGGCCATTCCTTTACTGTTCTGGGTCAAAATCCTGGAACTCCCTCCCTAACAGCACTGTACCTACATCCATGGACTGTAGCAGTTCAAGAAGGCAGCTCACCACCACCTTCTCAAGGGCAATTAGGGATGGGCAATAAATGCTGGCCCAGCCACCCATTCCGTAAATGAATGAAAAAATGTAAGATCCCACAACACTATTTTGAAGATCAGGAAAGTTCACCCTGTTCAGTACTTATTCCTCAACCAACATCACTAAAGTAGATAAAAGCAAAATACTGCGGATGCTGGAAATCTGAAACAAAAATAAAAATTGCTGGAAAAACTCAGTAGGTCTGACAGCATCTGTGGAGAAAAAGAGTTAATGTTTCGAGTCCAGATGACTGAATTAAGACCTGCTGAGTTTTTCCAAAAATTTTTGTTTTTGTTTCACTAAAGTAGATGATCTGATGATGAACACATTTTGTGGCACCTTGTTGTGTGCAAATTGGCTGCTGCATCTCCCTGCATTACAGCAATGACTTTACTTCAAAAGTACTTCATCCGTTGTAAAGTGCTTTGGATGTCCTGCGGTTTTGAAAGGCACTATACAAATGCAAGTCTTCTCTCTATGTACAATCTACAAGATGCACTGCAGAAACTGAACATGGCAGTTCAACAGCACCTCCCTCCTCTTGAACATCGAGTGGGACAAGAACAGCAACGTCATGGGAATACCACCTCCTCCAGGTTCTCCTCCAAGTATCACACCATCCTGGCTTAAGACATATGTTACCATTTCTTCATTGTCAGTGGGACGATATCCTGGGATCCCCTACTCAACACCATTGTGGGAGTATTATAACCACTAGGACCGTAACAGTTAAAGGGGATGAAGCACCACAACCAAGGATTGGCCTTACCAGCATCACCCATATCCGAAGGAGTAATAAAATGTTCCGAAGAAGAGTCATATGGACTCGATATGCTAACCCTGTTTCTCTCTCCACAGATGTTGCCAGACCTGCCGAGTTTTTCCAACATTTGTTTATTTATTTCGGATGTCTGGCATCCACAGTATTTTGCTGTTATTTTAGTAACACAAATGTTGTTGAAGCTGAGTCCATAAATTAAGGGATTACATCGTTGTTTGAAAAAAGGAATATTAAAAGGCATGGAGCAAGGAGGAGAATGGAAATAGACGGGAAGATTCCTGTGGACAAGAATATTTTGGTGCAGATTTTTTGTGGCTGAATGGCTTTCATGTAGCACCTCTAACACATCTCAAGGGGGCTTCACAAATCCGTAATCAGACAAAATTCAACACAAGTGAAAGGAGGGGCCATTGTGACAGGTGACTAAAAACTTGATCAAAGGCATGGGTTTGAAGGAGAGTCTCAAAGGGGGAGAGGGAAGCAGAGAGGTTTAGGGGTGAATTCTAGAGCTCAGAACCGAGAATGGTGAAGGCACGGCTGCTATGGTGGGGCAAAGGAACATCTGTAACCAACATACCATATAAATAGAGAAAACTTTCCTGGCGATACATCAGAGATGTGTAAACAAACAGGTAATTCCAAGCAGAATTTAATTTCACAACCCCTGAGTGTGTCCTGAATTTAATGCTATCAGTTTTCTGGAATGAGAACGGTTTTATATTTTTATCCTCCCTAGATAATTTGCCTTGTACGCGAATTATGTTATATTGTGCCAAACAGGTGAGGTATGTTCTGTAAATTATTCTCCCTGCTCCAGTCTCCAGCTGAATTTTGCCTTTATTAAAGATGGCCGCGCCAGGCTCAGTATGACACTTTGAAAAAGCGCATGCGGCATCTTCCCTTGAGGACTACTAAAGTATGACAATGCTGCTGGGGGGGGGAAGGGACATATGTTAAAGCTGTCAACACAATGGTTCCGATTAATATTGTATATATCCTTTTATTTATATAAAATATATTTTATATATTCAATTAGTTGATTTTGCTTTTCTGAAATAGTTAATATTTTCAAATAAGAATCGTTTGGTCCATTTAACTCCCCCACACACTGTTCCAATTGACCTGCTCCCTAGGGGCGGGGCTTCTACCTGCCCATCATTGGTCAGGTTGGGAGAAGGTGGAAGTGGTGCGGATTAGTCAAACTGATTGTGTGAAGGTGGGAAATCGCCGCTAAAACAATGTGCGTGGCTCCGAGTGCGGAAGTTGTATTGTGTTCAGGATGGAGGGTTTAATCTGCGGTGAGTTGCCGTGTGTCCCCGGTGGCGGCGCCGAGGCTGCGGGTTGTTGTGTGAGGCCGCGCCGGGCGGGGGCGGGGCGGGGCGCCGCCATTTTCCCTGCGCCTGAGGCAGCGCGGGGCAGTGTGGGAATTGTAGTTCAACAATCTCAAACTGGTTAGAATGGGATTGGGGTTAAAATGGGATTGGGGTCAGAATAGGATTGGAGTTTGGGTTAGAATGGGATTGGAGTTTGGGTTAGAATAGGATTGGAGTTTGGGTTAGAATAGGATTGGAGTTTGGGTTAGAATGGGATTGGAGTTTGGGTTAGAATGGGATTGGAGTTTGGGTTAGAATAGGATTGGAGTTTGGGTTAGAATAGGATTGGAGTTTGGGGCAACCTCTCCATGAGAGTTGCTACTCTCTCCATGGAGGAGGCATTGCGTTTGGCCATGAGGGTCAATGCAGTGGTCATGTTCCGCATGGACTCCTCCACAACGGACACCATGGCACGCATTCCCTCATGTATCTCTGCCAGATCCTCCCGCACACCCTGCTGAACTTCCAGCAACTGCTGCCTCTGGGACGACACCAGAGGCCCATCATCAGTCACCAGCTGAGTATTGTCCAGGTCCCCAGCAACCCTCTGACTGCTGGCACCCTGGGCATTCTCTGCCTCCGCCTGCAACTCAAGCAAGTGTGAAGTGTCCTCACCAATGTGCACCGAGATACTAGACGGTGATCTTATGCCCACCGAGGTGCTGGTATCTGCGCTGGTGCCTGCTTGACAGAGAGGGTGTGACGCAGGTACGTGCTCAGCATGGTGGTCCTCAGGGGTCAGGGGTGGGCCTTCAGGCTCCTCATAGCGACTGCCTGCTGGTGAGCCTAAAAGGGAGAAGAAGGACATGTCATTAGTTTAAATCATGACACTGTCACTGTGCATGCCAGGCACCCTGGTGAGACAGAGATATGCATCACGATGCCCTCGTCTTTCGATTAGCAGTGGCGACTCCAGGTTCGAGGTTCACATCAATATAGAGTCTACACTAGAATGGTTGCAATAACCGACATTCTCACCTCCGTACACTGCACTCCTACCTTCGTTTGGCACCCCAACCTCACCGCGGCTGCTTGACCGAGGTGCATGGCGCCTCTTCAGCTCCAGGGCCTCCTGCTCATAACACGTGAGGGCTAGGAATTTTGGGGGCCCCCCCTGCCAGTCCGCAACCTCTCAATGTTGTTATGTGATGTCTTCTCCTGAAAGGATAGAGGAGCATGGATTAGGCCCCTCTCTACCTGCAGCGCCATTGCACCATGGCCAACCCCAGCTGAGGAACACCTCTCGGGGCTCAGCCGATTCGTGACCCTGGAGCCTCGAGGCACTCACTCCAAGCAGTCAGGGCTCAGCCCCTTGGCCAGCTCCTGCCTCATTGACATTTTACACTCACACTCTAACACCTCCGAGGTCCATGGCAGGGGACGGGCAGCTCCTAACCGTTCTGCAAAGTGACCCATGCCAACACGGTACTCACCCTCCCTTCCCGGTCGCAGCAGATCGTCGAAGTGCTTCCAGCTCTGGACCCATGTGAGCCCCGCCACGGCGTGGCTGCTGACCCTGGATGCCGCCCCCTCCCAGGCTCTTTTGGTGAGGTGTGGGGGGTGGAGGGCCTCCTCCTCCTCCCGTCTCTGGGGACAAGGGTTTCCCTCCTGGCTGCAACCTTCCCCCAGGAGGGCTGCGAGGCAAATCGCCTGAGAAACGTGGGGGTCCGGCTGCCACGCCCACCTGCCCCACCCCCACCCCCTCTGCCCGGCCGTGTCCAACCACAACAGGATCCATGGAGAGCTCGGCACCTGTTCTGCGGCAGCCTTCCAGGGGCTGCCTGGGCCCGGTTTTGAATCGGCCACCGGGTTGCCGTTGGACCTGGAGGACATCATGCCCCTGCCCCCTCCTCACAGATTCCCCAGCCACCTTTCACGGTGGGCGGGCCTTAATTGCCGAAATCGCGGTGCGCTGCCGATCGCGGGCGGCAGTCAGCTTCCCGACCACCCCCATCCCCGCCGAGCCCGCACGCCAAGGGTAAAATTCTGCCCCTGGCTACTGACTCTCCCGCCAGTAGAAATGGTTCTCCCTTTAATTACTCCCATCAAAACCCCTCGCAATTTTGAACACCTCTATTAAATCTCCCCATCACCTCTTCTTTTTTTTTGCTTTAATGAAAAGAGCCTTTCACTCAAAGGATTGTGAATCTTTGGAATTCTCCCACCCCAGAGAGCTGGGGATGCTCAGACATTGAGTATGTTCGAGAGAGGTCGATAGATTTTTGGGGACGAGGGGATATGGGGACAGTGCGGGAAGGTGGAGCTGAGGTAGAAGATGAGCCGTGATCTTGTGGAGTGGAGGAGCAGGCTCGAGGGGCCGAATAGTCTACTCCAGCTTCTATTTCTTCTGTTCGCTAACCATCCCTGCCACCATTCTGGTAAATCTCCTCTACACCCGCCCTGAGGGCTTGACATCTTTCTGAAAGCATGTTGCCCAGAATTGACATAATACTTCAACTGAGGCTTAACTAGTGTTTTACAAAAGTATAGAATGACTTCCTTGCTTATATACTCACTGGCTCCATTTCTAAAGCCCTGGATGTGAAGATTCTTTTTTTGAACAGCCTTATTAACATGTTAACATCCTTCCACTCTCAAATCTTTGTGAATGTTTACCCCACCTGCCCGCCAGAGGTCTCTCTGTAGTAAGCACAATGACCGTTAATGATCTAAAAGGAACTGAAATAGTGCCTTCCACCTGCCACCACCTATAATCTCCGTGTTACGATAATTGGGAGACGAGGAGAATTTGTTTTACCCAGTGAGTCACTATGATCTGGAATGTTCTGCCTGCAAGTGTAGTGGAAGCAGATTCAATATTAACTTTCCAAAGGGAATTAGAGAAACGCTTGAAAAGAAAAGTGATTTGCAGGGTTTTGAGGAAAGAGTGAGGGGTGAGATTAATTAGATATACCTTTTTTCAAAAAGCTGGCACAGAGACAATGGGCTGATTGGCCTCCGTCAGTGCTGTATGCTTCCGAGTGCATTTCTATGAAGCGAGAGAATGGCATGGTGAACTATTTTGCTCAGCTTTACCCCTTTAAGGCTGCAACGTTTAACTCTGCGAGTAAAATCAATCTGAGGTGGATGATGTGTTTACCCAGCTTCTCCTTAAATGCAACGATACCGTTTGCCTCAGCCACTCCTTGAGGTAGTGAGTCTAACATTCTCACTGCTTTCTGGGTGAGGAGGTTCTCCTGATTTATTAGTGACCATCTTATATTTAAGGAGGTCTGGTGCAGGGGGCAGTGTCCCTGCCTCGGAACCAGGAACCTCCAGGTTTGAGTCCCACCCCAGGACTTGATGACCAAGTAAGTTGCGCTCATAAATGGTAAGTGTGCAGGTACAGCAAGTAATTAGGAAAGCTAATAGAATGTTATCATTTATTGTGAGGGGAATTGAATACAGAAGTAGGGAGGTTATGCTTCAGTTATACAGGGCATTGGTGAGGCCACATCTGGAGTACTGTGTACAGTATTGGCTCCTTATTTAAGGAAAGGTATAAATTCATTGGAAGCAGTTCAGAGAAGGTTTACTAGGTCAATTCCAGGAATGGGAGGGTTGTCTTATGAGGAAAGGCTGGACAGGCTAGGCTTGTATACACTGGAGTTTAGAAGAGTAAGAGGCAACTTGAATGAAACATATAAGAACGCCAGGGGTCTTGACAGGGTGGATGTGGACAGGATGTTTCCTCTTGTGGGAGAATCTAGAACTAGGGGTCACTGTTTAAAAATAAGGGATCGCCCATTTAAAACAGAGATGAGGAGAAAATTTTTCTCTTAGAGAGTCGTGAGTCTTTGGAACTCTCTTCCTCAAAGGCAGTGGAAGCAGAGTCTTTGAATATTTTTAAGGAAGAGCTAGATAGATTCTTGATGAGCAAAGGGGTGAAAGGTTATCGGGGGTAGGTGGGAATGTGGAGTTGAGGTTACAATCAGATCAGCCATGATCTTATTGAATGGCAGAGCAGGCTCGAGGGGCTGAGTGGCCTACTCCCGCTCCTAATTTATATGCTCGTATCTATGTTTGTAAGACGTATCAACCTACAAATTCTTCCAACAGGTGTAAATGGCAGGCGGTAAGAGCAGGAGAGGTTCCTGGTCAGCCATGTGATGGAAAGAACGTTGGAGCCTCTACTGTCACTATCTATAGTTTGGACTACAGCGCGCATGTAAAAATGCATGTTGTCACAGCAACTCAGACTCCTTGAGTGAGCTGTAATACAGCGCCACAATCTTATATTTATCAGCCCTAGTTCTGGTCTCCTCCACAAATCTCCATGTCCATCCTATCAAACCCCTTCATCAATGTAAAGACCTCTATTAGATAATTTATTATTACTTATCATCCTGTTATTGCTGACCCTGGGTTTAGAGCGTCTTCATATTTTGATATATTTAGCAGGGCTCTCAATATTTTTGTGTCATGTCTCTTAATGTTGTGCAGCTGCGAGTGATCAGATCCAAGAAGCTGAACTCACATCACCGCTCAACAGACCAAAGCAAGAGCAGACCAGAGGAAACAAAGCAATCGATGTAAACCTCGTGGATGTGGCTACGGTGAGTTCTGACACATCAGAGGAGGGCTTAAGAAAATGTTTTAACAGCACTATGCTACATAAACTACCTGTGCGCCCCCCTCAACCCCCCATGCCCCTCCCCTCCTTTTTTTAATTCTTTCATGGGATGTAGGTGTCACTGGCAAAGCCAGCAATTGTTGCCCATCCCTAAATGCCTTTGAACTGAATGTTTCAGAGGACAGTTAAGAGTCAACCACATTGCCATGTGTCTGGAGTCACACGTAGGCCAGACCAGGTAAGGATGGCAGATTTCCTCCCCTAAAGGACATTAGTGAACCAGCTGGGTCTTTATGACAACCGATGATAGCGTCATGGTCACCATTACTGAGACTTGCTTTATATTCCAGATTTATTAATTGAATTTTAAAATTCAGCCAGCTGCTGTGGTGGGATTTTAACCCATGTCCCTCGAGTATTAGCCTGGGCCTCTGGATGACCATTCTAGTGACATTGCCATTATGTCACCATCTTTCCCCTTAAAACATTGCAAGGTTACTTTGTAGTTACATTACTGGGCTAATTATCCAGAGGCCTGGACTAATGATTCAGAGAGATATGAATTCAAATCCCATCATGGCAGCTGGGGAATTTGAATTCAATTAATGAAATAAATTGGGATTCAAAATCTAGTATCAGTAATGAAGACCATTAAAACTACGAGATTGTCATAAACGCCCATCTGGTTTACTAATGTTCTTCAGGGAAAGAAATCTGTGGTCTTTACCTGGTTTGGCCCATATGGGACTCCAGACCCACAGTAATGTGGCCCATTCTTAACTGTCCCCTGAAATGGCCTAGCAAGGCATCTGGTAGTACCAAACCACTACACTTACAGTGGTTCCAGAAGGTGGCTCACCACCATCTCCTCAAGGGCAATTAGGGATGGGCAATAAGTGCTGGCCTAGCCAACGATGTGGGATGTCCACATCCCATAAATAAATATTTTTTATAAAGAAAGGGATGCTGCAAAGGCACTACTTATCTCTGTAACTTCCTCCAGCCCCAGATCCCTCCGAGATACTTGCGTTTCAGTAATTCTGATCTTTTGAGCACCCCTGATCTCCTGCACTCCGCCGTTGGCGCCCATGCCTTAGGCTGCCTCACCCCTGAGCTCTGGAATTCCCTCCTCACCTCCCTCTCCTCCTTTTAAGACGTTCCTTAACAGCTGCCTCTTTGACCAAGCTTTTGGTCACCCGTTCTAATGTTCCCTTATGCGGCTTAGGGTCAAATTTTATTTGCTAATTGCTCCTGCGAAGGGCCTCGGGGTGCTTGAGTACGCTGAGCTTGCTATATAAATGCAAG